>NW_016157415.1:134066-134966 GCF_001687245.7 Rhagoletis zephyria | reverse complement strand
TGGGAAAATTTGCGTAAACAAAGAATAGAGACCGTTTCGAATACAACTTTGGCGTTGCGTTGGCGTCGAATTTCAAAGCAGCCGTCCACTTATCAAAAATTTGGCAACGCTAAGGGTCTGATTATGCATACTTCGCACAACCATTTGTACCAGTGCACTAAAAATGTAACTTAAGAAAATGTGAAGCAAAATCTAAACTCAACAGATTGCTAAGTTCTTAAAAGTTCTGCTAATTTCTGGGTAATGGAATACATACAAAGAACATACGAAATTACAGTATGAAGTTTNAATACAGTTTGAAGTTTATGCGAAGTTGTGCGAAGTTATGCGAAGTATGCATAATCAGACCATAAGGCCAACACAAAGCAGAAAGATCGCTGCGTCGGTCGCCAGCTGTTGCAAATAAATAAAATTTAATCAAATGTTTTTTCATTTTAATCAAATGAAGGTAAGAAATATAATTTTTTATGCAATTATTGATATGAAATATTAATTTATCTCTCGTTAATATGTTAATTTAGTGGCCAAAGTAGCCTCTGCCAAGCTTCATTGTAGAACGCATACTTTTAACTTGCGTTCTGTCAAACCAACGCCAACTACAAAGTCAACGCGAAAGTTCTATGTGGACAAGCCTTAATTATCAGATAGTAGTTTGTATTATACTACATACATACATACATATGTATGGGGGCTAAACCAGGAATATTTTTTTTTGAAAATGCTAATGTCGTACTCATTTATGAAATGAAAGACAAAATTATGATTTTTATAAATATTATATTCTCATTTATACATATGTAACATAGTTACTTAGTCAAATTACTTAGTAATTACTTGTATGTAAGAATACAAAGACAAATTATTTATCAGAAGCATTGCCCCTTACATATTGAAAAAAAG
>NW_016157415.1:0-130946 GCF_001687245.7 Rhagoletis zephyria | reverse complement strand
ATCCCATACATTTTTGCCGACCAAACAACGCGTTTGCCTGTCTAATCTGCTTGCCTCATTTGCCTCGCTCGTTTACTCGCCTCATTTTCCTCGCTCGTCTGCTGCTGCAAATGAGTGCCTCGCTCGCAACGACGCCCTCGCGAGGGCAGAGCTAATGAGGCCCTCGTTTGCTTGCCGCTCTACTCTTGCGCTTCCCTCGTTTGCTTACTCGCTCGCTGGCTGATCAGCGCGTGCGCTCGTACTTAACGAGTGATCGTTTGCAAACAGCCTCGCTTGTAGCTCGTGAGTTGCGCTAGCTCAGAGCAAACTAACGAGCGAGCGAGGGGCTAAAATGAGGCAAATCCGAACCCTGATTTTAAGATATTAGCTACAATCTTAAATTTCCATTTTTCATCCCTGCATTCTACCACTTTACAATGGGGACTTTCGTACTCTTGCAAATTTCGATTAGTATTTTTGCATTTCATACCATCCGTGCTACGTGTAAGACTTCGTGAATACCCCTAATATGTTAGCGTTTGGCCGAGCTTCGATTTTTGGCGGGCGCCTTGATGTTCTCACGCAAAAGGGAGGAACCAACAATTTTATGCCGACTCCGAACATCGATTGTATTTTTATGAGAAGCTGTTTTCCATGGCAGAAATTCACTCGGGGGTTTGTCATTGCCGGCGGAGGGGCGACCGCTATTAGAACAACAAATTTCCTGTTTATTATTATTATTTTTTTGTTTATGGTGGTCGGAAAGCGGGCTTGACCCCAGGGTCTGCGGAATGGTAGCGGCCACTGCTAACCACTGATTGCACTTGCATTTTATTATACTAAAATTTAACAAATTTTTTGTAACAAATTTCGCGTGGTAAAAATCTCGAGAAAAATATCCTACAAATTTGTAGTGTTACTATAAGGTTGCTGTTTTGGGGTGAATACATCTAGGATCACTGAAGAATCTTTTAATATCTCTTAGCATTTGTGGAAAAAATTAGGAAAATTATTTTTTGTCCCGTATTCGGCTTCTATAAATATGGTAACCGTATTTTTATGTAAAATATACATATGTATTTATGTATACGCTCTGCTCATACGCCTATTGTCATTCCAAATTATACCACCTTTTAAGCGCTTATCAGTGCGCGAACACATCAGTAGTAGCAGTTATGTAAATAATTAAAAACAAAGCTCTGATACTGTGCTTATGAGTGGGGAATATGTGTTTTGCGTTATGGATAATTTACCATCCGAAATGAACGTGTGAGGAACTCAAGTATGCGCCCAGAGACTTATGAGAACAAAACAGGAGATAGTCTATTTAACCGCTTAAGATACTCTTACTCGCCTAAATGCTCGGCTTGGTTGACTTCCGCTTTTCATTATGGAAATTTTTTGCGCATAAATTGAGCTTATCAAAGCGGGATGCGTGCATACCAGTACATAGATGCATTATGTATGTAACTAGAAGTCATTAAGTGGTACTGCTTGGCACTTATGTGTTTTTGTTTTTCTTACTCGCTTCCATTGTTGCTGCTGGTTCAGGTAAATTAACTCATTTAACAAGTCTCCTGTGGATTTTGTATTTAAATAACTACTGTAGGCGCATTGCTGCTATTCATAAACTTGCAGCAGAATGGGAAGTTGTCTTTTACGCCTTTGAATAGGCACATTCTCTTACTGTTTTTTATTTATTTATTTTTTAGTTTTTTACTTTTCTCTTTATGAAAAAAAATGGACTCCTTTTAGGCAGCGCACACATGTGCAACATTTAAATTGCGGCAAGCGACAGCGTTTGTTGGCTTTTCTAAGTGAAGTTATTTGCTAACATTTTAAACCGCATTAAGCCAACAAAAACTATATAAATTTGGCTGGCAACAACAAACGCCAGCTACATAGCTGCGGCACAAACACTTAACCAAAATTTTTGGCTAATGAAATAAATATTCATATTTTAACCGCTTAAATGTTTAGCTTACTACGAGTGCGACATGCATTAAGCGTGGTCTGGCAGTCTATTTTTTACACTCTACGTATACACACATTTTTCTTGCATTTTTTCTATTTTTTCTTAAATTTGCTTCTCTAATTTCATCGCTCTTTTTCTAACTCATTCTTTCTCTTATTGTCTCATTGCAGCGCTTTTAATTTAGATGCTTTGGTCTTTAGCAACAATCCACACCTGGAACTGCGTCAGTTGCGCTGGCATCCGTTTTCACCTACCGACTCGCATCTGCTCGTTCTACTCTCGGACAATACAATACGGTAAGTGTTTTGTTGGCTGACAACTGGCAATGTATTTTCTAATCCAAGCGTCTAATTTATTGTTTAGTTGTTTGGCCACAATTAACTGCAGTTGTGACGTTTTAAATAAGAGTTTTTGTTGAGTAAAGTAATACAACTAGGAAGTAGGGTAAAATGTGCTTGGAATGGACTAGTTTTGGTTTCAATGAAAGAAGTTAAATGTGCCATGTTTTTGTGCTAATAAAATATGGAAAAAATAAATATTATTACTTCCGTTTCTCGAAAACACGCGCTTCATAACTTTTTCTCACAAAAGATACAGATAAGAGTAATTTCTAGTTCGTTTCATACGGCAGAAATTTGTGAATATACTTAAATTTAAGCCTTAGCCTTTGCCCTTGTTCTTGGCAGTGTTAATGTTTTTGCTCTTGGCTTTGTCTTTTTTATCTTGTGTATTTTGTCTACCTTTGGCTTTGTTTTCATCTTCTTTTTACTTTCATCTACATCTTAATATTTATCTGTATTTTATCTTTATCTTTATATATACCCTTTTTTCTATCTTTATCTCCATATTTATCTCTGTCTTTATCTTTATATTTACTTCATCTCCATCTTCTTCTTTATCTTTATATTTATCATCATCTCCGTCTTCATCTTGGTCTTGATCTTTATGTGTATATTCATCCTTCCTTTTATTTTCATATCCATCTTCTTCTTTATCTTCATCTTTATCTTTCTTTTATCTTTATCCTTATACCTTATCCTTATCTTCATTTTTGTTTGTATCTTTATCTTTTTATTTTCATCTTTTTATATTGCCTCCGTCCTTTAATTTTTTCCGTTGTCTCTGATTTTTCCGGAGATTAGGCCCGACGCCACAGAAGTCTAGTCCTGTCATTATTCATAGTGATTCTGTCATTAGGTCATTATTCATAGTGATTCTGTGAAAAAATTAGGTTTGGGCAGTATCGCCGAAGCCCAAGTTTCCAAGTACTCAGCACTCACAAAAGAACTCCGTACTCAAAAACACTGCTCCAATCATCACTCTGACACATGTATTCAAAGTACTCAATATTAATTGTCGAATTTGTAGATACCTCGAAGAACTGAGTTCTCCTGACATTTACCGGTATTCACATATGATTGGACTCAATTTCAAGTGTCAATAATTTTCAAGTATGTACAATACTTGTACCCAGTGCAGTGTACCCATTCATTTGACGTAATTTGGGGTCAATATATTAATTTGTGAGATTTGTGCACTAAGCATTGAAATGTTACCAACATGTGTACATGTATTTAATGAGAGTACTCAGTACTCTCAAAAATACCCGATCTATAAAAGTGTCGGTACCAAAGAAGTCGATTCTCAAAAGAACTCGATACCTCCAATCACTAGAAAAATACGACCGATTACAGCCTTGTGCATGACTGAGCTGCCCCAGGCGACTGTGGATCAATGAAATTGTCCACCGCAACAGCACTAACAACTGAGTCTGCTTTTTCGTGGCGCTTCGCGTCTACACGACCTGGCACCGACATAAGCGTACGCTTTTTTGCCTGACATGCTGGATTAGCTATTCGATTACTTTTGTTCAAAAGGCAGTTATCAAGGAAGAATGCGTTCCGTCTCGAAAAAGATTCCAGTTTCAGAGCTAAAGTCTATTAGATATGCGTCCTTGTGTACATTGATGACGTCGGCTGTAAAAATCCGTCCTTACCATAATAGTGGCAGTCTATCCAGTAAGGAAAGGCGCACCGAAGTATTAGCTCCGGAGGTTCGGTGTCATGTCCTCCCTCTTTTTCCCCCGATGACAGGCTGGTAATGAAAATACCTTCCACCGTCCGATTTTTCCCAGTAGTGAAAGAATGAAATACCACTATACGTTTACTACGTCGCACCGATATGTTGCGTCAAAGACCTCAGCTTCCACAACCTGGTGGAGAAGAACGAGGCAAAGTTGGAGAACGCTTAGAAACTCTTTCAATGTTAGAGCTACGCTTTGATCAGTTTACGAAGCTCCTTCGCTCCCCTCATGCTCGTTACAACACAGCGGCGCTTAAACTGTTTACAAGGGCCTGCGCAGTCTATGTAAATATAGTTAAATTTCGTTCTTTAAACTAAACAGCTTTCTTCAGCAAGTTGCGAATTGTAGGAAATGTATATTTAATTGAAAAAAATGCTTCCTAGCTGGCTCTTTCTGACTGCAAATTTTTTATTATTATTTATTAGTTTTAGCATGCGCTAATTTTTGTTATTTACTATACGTAATTTTTCGATTTTCAGGGTTTATGATAATTCCACTCTACGCCATGTTTGGCAAGTTGGTCCAGTTCCAATTAAATCCGATAACAGTCTCAATAGTTCGCTGTCTACGGCTTTGATGCTTGGTGAAGTAGCGGTCGATTTTGATATCGCGCCCGCTGTGGCGCATAAAGAGGATGGAGCAATGAATTACAATTCCACGATAACCAATAATAGCACTAAGGAATCACTAAATAATAGTCGCAATTTATCGAAGACACTAAATGAAAGTGCTACAGGAAAAGTAAGTCTTTTTTGTAGAATTTCGAGGTTGACTCGTTCGGCTGATGACCCGTGCTCATATATAATTGTTCCATAAATATTATTATATTTATTTTATTTCACAGGAAAATTCACAGAACTCAGAACGCATTGAGTGGCCAATAGTTGTGCTGCGTGAAAGTGGTAACATTTATATATTAATGGCCGGACTAGATTGCCATAAGTAAGTTTGTTTGTAAATATTTGATTCTAAAATTATAAATTTTTCAGGTTATTGATATTTGTATGTATGTACCTTTTTCTTATGCAGACCACGCCTACAAGGTCCGCTAACAATTACACCACAGAGCAGCGATAATTATGGCTTAGATTCATGCGCTATTTTAGTCATTCCATCCTTGCCTCCCACACTGATTATTGCCGAATCGAATGGCAATCTGCATCATGCACTATTACTGGGAGCAGAAGAGGCAGAAGAGGTAGGTAGTGAGAGAAGGCCGTATCGCTGAAACAACAGCGAATTATATGAGGGGTCGTCAAATGGGCAGTAGTAACGTTTTGAAATCAAATAAGAGAGGCAACAAAATTTAAACACAAGTTTTCACTCCCCGCTTTTGTTTCATTCAAAGCACCCCACTAGTTAGGTGAGTTTCTCTGATCTCATGTGCTGCAGTTTACTAAATACTGGTGTCTGGCATTGGGTTTGATGACCTGTGCTCGGAAGTAAACAGCAACGCCTACGATCTGGCTTCATTCTTCTTTTCTAGTAGTCTAACGCTCTCCTCCACGAAATTCTTCGGAACCATATTTACCACCAGTACGTATGAGGTCAGGCTGAAATTTGAAATTTATGTCGGTAGTGTAAAAGGCCCGACTCTGAAAAAGCTGAAAATTCTAGGGGATACTTTCGACAGGCTGCTCTTTTTCTCTGCGCGCAGCATCGCGATGGCCCTTGAAGTACAGAGCCGCAACAGAGTCTTCGAAGTCGCTTGCCGGCCGCATTTGAGGCGAAGACAAATAAGAGTTGTTGGCAACCAGCGGGTTGGGGTGAACGAAGGTACAAATATATCAAAACACAGCACTCTGAACACCTGTGAGTTGTCTTCTGATGCCGTCTGAACATCTTCTGCTCAGCTGCTACCGCAGCAAAGACTTAGAGCTTCATCTGCCTCGAGAGACCTGCGTTACTCTGGAACAACAGCATTTTTTCTTGAGCCTTCCGTTAGTTGAACTTGACGACGATTAATCCTTTTCACGACCGTTGGGTCTCACAACCGGAAAGGCCCTGATTTATATATGGCTAAAGAGCATTCCCCAAACCTCGTTAAGGAATTTCTATGCCGTTACAACAGCAACAACGATTGACTGGCGTAAAGATAGCAATACATGTACTCTTTTTATGATATGGTATTGAATTTTGAAACGGGGATGTATTTGGCAGCAATCTGTAGAAACGCATAACCAAAAAAATTTCACTCATTAATTTTTACGACTTGCTGTCATAAGTTATTATTTGCGTCGTTATTTTCTACCTTTTAGTCCTTCAACAAAGGCTATGTCAGCTTGATCATAGACAAAATATTTTCTTAACGCATAACCCAAAATTTTCTGATGCTCTTTAACATTACTTTTTTCTACTTTCATAGTCCTTCAACGAAGTCGATGTCAGCTTGATCATATATCCATCCGAGTATACAGTGCATGTGCTAGAGACGGTGATGTTGGAGTTGGGTTTGCCCAAGGACGATCCAAAATCGAAAACATACAATTGTCCAATATATTTGAAAAGGTACGATGATATAAATTTATGGATTCTAAACAGGAAACATTTTTTGTAAATCTTATATTGATATTTTTTTTATTTTATGTTATTTCCTCATGTAATTTAGTTTTCATTCTTTTTTTAATATAAAATCTTTTATTATATGTACATATTTTCGTTTAATTTTAATATTTTTTATTTAAAATTTTTTTTTTTCAATTTTATTTTTTACTATTTTTTTAACTCATTTTAGTCTCAAGTTTTTTGTTTTTTTATTTATTTTTTTTTACTACATATTTTTAATTTGAAATTATTTAATTTTTCGTTTGGCATTATTTTATGCTGTTTCATACCATTTTCCTTAATTTTAATTAATTTTATTTTATTTTGCTTTGTTTTATTTGTTTCTTTATTTTAATTTCAATTTTCCTACAATGTATATAAGGATATTTGAAAAATCATAACCTCCAAATATTTTCCAGTGACTACATCAATGAGATGCGCTACTTTGCCTACCACAATGCCGGACTGCATGCGATAACCGTTAATTTTATATCCGAATTGCAGCGGTTCGTTGAAAGTGATGGTAAGAAATTATACCCTACAATATAACATCACACTAACAGACATACTAACCCTTCATTACCCCCACCTTTCCACGCCATAGTTGACTCCGATATCAGCCCACTCTCGATCGCCTCGCATGCCGAGTATATCGTTTGCACTAAAATCGATCCCAGCGAGCGCATTAACGCCGTACTCGGCTTTGTGCTACTCCAAATGCCGTCCGGCGTAGTACTACTACTCGGCAGCGGTGAGGTTATCAGTCTGAAACTCATTATTGATCCCAAAATACTAGTGGAATCTGTGAAAATTAAAGAAGAAACCGATAGGTCATTACCTAAATTGAATGCCAAGTCAGAATTGGATCGCATGCTGGAGCCATCGTTTGTAGATCATGTTAAGAGCATGCTCAAACGTGATGTCACACAGCCGATACTCTCGGTAGATAAGACTAGCACACCAAAGCCACAGGACTGCTATGAGCTATTGACGCAAGCCATTGAGGTTTTGCGCACACAATACTTGAAGCGTCACGAACAAGTGCGCGCTGAGATTAATAAGCGCGTGAATACGATTAAGTTGCGCAAGGAGCAACAGGAGCGTGAAATTGCCGATTTGGAAAAAGAGCGTGAGAATATAAGGGAGACAGCGCACAGGCTTGCCGAGCGTTTTGAGGAGATAAGCGATCAGCAAGAGATCATAACGAAGAAGTGAGTAAGAAAGAAGCCAATTTTTATTTTAAAATAGTTTTTAATGGACATTTTCTCAACAGATGTCAACACCTTGTACGTCAGGCTCACACCCGCCTTCCCACTAATCCAATTGCTGATAGGGAATTCGCCCAAGAGGTGGAACGCATCAATAAGGAGACTAAAGCTTTGACTAATTGCATTCAAAAGGCGCGTGACACCATCAACAAGCAAACCTATCATGTAACTGTTCTTGATTTATGGTTTATTGGAATATTTGAAACTCATGACCTCACATTTTGTTCTCTACAGATTTCCAAATACAATCAGACTGCAAAGAAGAAGACATTTCATTTGCCCGAGCGACAGGAGAAGAATATCAAGGAAATTTTAATGCAGGTGTAAGTGAATATTTTAATGAAATAGTTTCCTTCATCCAAATTTATATGTTCTATAATGCGCGTGAACTTTTGGCCAGAGTTAGGGCCTTAATGATATGAGTACACACTAAGGGGAACTCCAGTTAGCCCGTGAGTCTAGTAAGATTGTTCTACATTTGAAGTTAATTAATTAAACAGAAAGGCATTTACTAAAAGTGAAAAAGGTGCAAACATCTTAAAATCATGTTCTTGTTGTTGTAATGGGATACAAAATCCCCGAAGAATTTTTGTGCAATGTTGCTGCAGTGACAGTCCTTGGTCAGATATGAATCTGAGTCGTTCCGGTTGTGCCGAATTCCAACATTCGCTACCGCAAATTTTGATCGCTAAAAGTCTTCAAAGGAATAGCAGGCGCGTGAAACAACATGTTAGTTCTAGTTAAATGCTCCTCATACTGCCAGATTTGACTTGCAATCTACTTTGAGGCAAGCGATTTTTGTTGAGCAAAGCTGAATAACCTTTCATGCTGAACGTATGGCAATGAGCCATGCAAAAATAACACCAGGTCAATTGTATAAACCAGATATCTATGAACATTAATTATCCCATTGTAGAACTTTTATGGTTTCTGAGCGAATGATTGAATCAAATGATTTTCACAGGCCTATTTTGAAGCCAGCTTAACACTATCGAGCCTCCTGAATGTTTTTTAATGGTAAAGGCTGAAACAAGTAATATAAGAGCGCAAGGTGCTAGTTTTATGGTGAATGTATCCAATCTTCCCAGGCAAGCGCTCTTAATGTACCAAGTCCTCCAACTTATCTTCGGACTGACGTTGCTATGATGGGACGCAATTCTGTTTATATTGATCAAGTTCAGCTTTTGATAAATTAGTGTAATTTGGTTATTAGTAGATATCAGAATCGATCGATTGAAAAGGCTGTAGCTTTTTATAATTATCAACACCGTTCTAATCGCACCAAACACATAACATTACCTTACCTTGGGTTAATTCTGATTTTACCACCTATTCTTGCTGCTTCATCCCTCTTGCACCATGATCTTCTTCATTCGTAAAAAATACTTCAATTACGTTTATTTTCAAAAGCAATGTACAGATGGAAATTAGGTTCATTAAATTGCTTACCGTTTATTCCTGAAGGGGCCAAACATATATAAATTTTTTTTGTATCCAGCCTTTTCCAAGTATTTAAATGCTGTTTATGAATTGGCGAGCGCTTACATGCCTTATTTCATCAACTTTGTGTGGTCTTTCTAATGAAGCACATATTTTTTGTAGCTGCCTGCGTTGCGTTCTTCTTTTTCTTGAAATATTTTAAACTGCGAATTTCCTTTTTACTCTCCCTTCATATTTTTTACTTATTTATGTCTGATTTCAAATCACAATAAACCCGTCCCGATGCAATTGGTATTATCACAAATATCTGCATATACGGTGACCTATTCGGCTCATCCGTATGAACTCCGGCTGTACAATATTTTCGCTTTTTAAGCAGCTATACTAATTAATTTTCAAATAAAACCGCAGATGATCCATGAAGGCCCCGAATGCCTTATCGAGATAGCTCGATCATTTTCCCAAACTTTTCTGAGTATTGTGGCATAGATGTAAATTGTTAAACCTACGACGAGGAACAGCTTGACGGAAGAATGCTCTCCCTAAATAATATGAAAAATATTATATAATTAGGTTTTAGAAGTCCATACGAGTTCAAGTGCGAAATCAGGACGCAGTTGTGATTAAAACTTATTATATAGCACCAATTATATAGCGCAAAATGTCTAGGCGTAGTACGGGACAAAAAGCTGAACTGGGCGCAAAATATCGCGTGTTAAAAAAGCGACGGTAGCCCTCTACAGCTGTAAGGGGGGCGATTGGGCGTAGCTGGGGGCTGTCCCCTAGCATCATGTACTGGCTTTACACGGTAGTTGTTAGGCCGATTCTATTATATGGGGTCTTGGTATGGTGGCCAAGTCTCCACAGGAAACCTACAACTGAAGCACTCCAAAAGGTGCAAAGAACTGTGATGCTCTGCATCTGTGGGGCTCTGCGCACAACTCATTCGGACGCTATGTGCGTGCTGCTCGACATTTTGCCAATTGAAATTGTTGGAAAACAATCAGCGGGGTGTGCCGCCTTGAGGTTGAGGGAACTACCAGGCTGGAGGGACACTCAGAAAGGCCACACCGCAATCTTAAAGAACGTAAATATACCGGACACGGATTACTGTGCACCAAAGTTGAACTTCACAAAGAGGTATAGGATTTCCATTCCAGATAGAAAATTCTGGTCAGGAGGGGCTCCCGATGAAAATGGATCACTCCACCTCTACACCGCTGACTCTAAGCTAGACGGCAAGGTAGGAGGGGGGGTCTTCTCAGCGCTGCTCGGGCTGGAAATAGGTTTTCGCTTATCCAATCACTGCAGCGTCTTTCAAGATGAGGTCGCTGCTATACAGGAAGCGGTTGAACATCTACGTACAAGAGAAGTCATTTATAACGATATCTTCATTTACTCAGACAGTCAGGCCGCACTCAAAGCGCTCGACTCCTTCACATGTAGTTCAAAAACCGTAGCGGACTGTCGCAGATCTCTAAACGAGATGGCTGAGCAGTCTGCGCTTCACTTGGTATGGGTTCTGGGGCACCAGAACATACCAGGCAATGAAAAGGCGGACGGCCTGGAAGGGATTAGGCATTCCGCTCGCTACCTGCAAGCTCATTCTAAGGGATCTGTCACTTAAACTAGCAAGGGACAGGTGGGATAGCCTCACCACTTGCAACAAGCTTACATGGCCAAAATGGGACAAAAAGCGGTCGAAGGATCTCCTCATGCTGAGCAGGGGGGACCTAGCCGCAGCTGTGGGTCTGCTAACAGGCCATGTTGCTATTGGAAGGCACGCGGAGAGGTTAGGGATCCCCCATAACGATTTCTGCAGAAGCTGCAGAAATGAAGAGCCAGAAAGCTTGCGGCACCTGTTATGCGATTGCCCCGCACTTTGTAGAAGAAGACAAAAGTTTATGGGTTCAGGATTCTTTGAGGACCTAACCGACATAGCCGAAGTAGGCATACGGCAACTTCTGGGTTTCGCGAAATCCACACGATGGTTTGAGTAGGAGGGTTCTAACGATCCGCGTGGTATTACAACGGGTCCACAACCAAGGGCCTATGTGTGCTAGTGGGGTCACTGGCAGCCACTTCCACCTAACCTAACCTATATAGCACCAGGCATATAAAATTAATGCTAAGGCTAAGTAAGCACAACATTTAAATTTTAATCTGTGCTCATGGGCTATGCTATGCTGAAAAGTCGGGGGAAGAGGAAGATACAATTCTGCACCTTTAATTTCGGTGGCACGATTTATTTAAAAGAAGACGGAAGTTTTCTTCTTCGATAAATTGGAAGCTCAGAGATTCTCTTGCACTAGCAAACTGTAGTGGAATTCTGAAGGAATACTTTGGCCTCTAAATTAACATAATTTCAATTAAAAAGGAAAAATATTTCACATAACTATTTAATTATTTGCAACAGCTGACTAACGACGCAGCTTTCTGTTGGCTTTAGCGTTGCTATGTAGGCGACGGCATTTGAATTCATGAATTCCTAGTCAGCTATCGAAACGAAATTTTATGTGGACTGCGCTAGACAATCGCTACGCTGAATTTTCGTCTGCAATATTCTCTTAATGAAAAGCAATGGGGCCTAAAAGTATACAAAATGAAGAAATAACAGATGCAATGTAAAATCAGCTAAACGCGAAGTATAAGGGGCGTGTAACTAGATGTTGCATATTGTTAGGCGCGCCTACTATTTTGGAGATTTTTGGCGATGAAAATTGCTATCGGTTGTTGAAATCCTGTCGCTGGAAATACAATATGTATTATATACATATATCCAAGGCCCAAACTTCAATCATAATTAAAAAAAAAATACCTTTTCATTGCCTTTTTTTAGTGTTTGTGCGTAGAGATCAATAAAAAGAAGTAGCATTTTTTGGTAGAAATAAAAATTCCGAGTATACCTTACTGTTATCGCATAAAAGAACAAAGCGAATTTAAGGTTTTAGAACGGAGAAGCTGTACAAAAAATAACAATTAAGAAACAGACGGCTTAGGAGAAACTGTTGATTCTAAGCATGTTTGTTGAATACTATTAAAACAACCACACTCAACTCTTTTGAGAGTTTTTCTTTTACACATCTTATGCACAAATTAGGATTGATACCGAATTGTTGCGTAAATTGCAAAGGATGCTGTTCGGAAATGCATCATGCAAAGAAAAAAAATCGATAACGGAATGGAAGTAAAAATATTAATCATCGTGTGCACTCTGTAGCCTGTAATAAATTTGAAGCAAAGACATGCACCTTAGATTGGGATTGGATTTGAAGAAAATTAAAATTTTGCTAGTTTGTATCATCGTGTACAGATGTCATAACTTTTAGCCAAGACACGCGCTCTAATTGTAGTATTGGGGCAGCTACCCTGTGCTATTACCTGTACTGTGAAAATTTTGAATTGTTGTGAAGAAGGTTTCCAATTTTCTCATTATGCTGCAATAATTTGTTAATTTGATCTCAGTTCTCTTAAATTCCACCATTTTTTCGAAATTGCCTTTTTGATGAAAATTTGTTCTACAACCCACAACGCATCACCATGTCAAATATTGCCGAAAATTTACTAAATATTTTGTCGTAGTATGTTACAATACATTATTTATTGTTTGCGAAATTATCGCATATGCCATAGAAAAGTATTTTGTACGCGGTAAACAAAAAAAAAACAAGTAATGTAAAAGAAAAATTTAAGACAAACTTTTATTGTTGGTTAATAAAAGAACAAAAATTGACCCCTACCACCTGACGTATTTTTTTAGTTATTTCTTTCCATTTAAGTAATATACGTCTGTTTCCATTATGTCGGACGTGAAATTCGTACGATTTTAGAGTTAAATAAATCACACGAAAACGGAAGTCTGCTATAAAAAAAAAAAAATGTCGTGGTGTAGCTTTCATACCGTCCTTTGGTTGGCAAAAACATCAGGGATCGATGAAAAGATGGGCATAACGGAGTAAAAAAAAACAGAAGTAGTTTCAAGGTACATGTAAAGATAAGAAAAACTCTGCTAATCCTGTGAAGTTTTCCTTTTTGATTGGTTAATTTTGAATAAAATGTGATAACCAACGTGACATGCCGGACGTGACAGATTTTCCCTCCATACAATGTTTTACTTATCTCTCGACTCCTGCGCCACCTATCGGTAACATTTTTTTGTGGAGTTACTTATTTTCCAAATATGAACCATATCGGAATGTAGATATGGGTTTTTCAAATATCTCGATACCTGCGCTACTGCGGATTAATTACATTTTTATGTAAACGCCAGTCTATTACTATAATTATCAAATTTAAAATCCACTCGTTCAGACCTTCTTGCGTAAGCCTTTAAGAATGGCTTTACTTAAGAAAGCCTACTTAAATTATCTTCTTTATCAAGAGTCTGGCATTGTTTCTTGGCTTGTAGGTAGACAAAGCTCTTCGCGAAGAAGCTAGATATAGCCATGTGTGTCCCGATATCAATTATAATCAAGTTTTGTAAGGTATCTTCATAAACTTCAGTTTGAGGTATTTTTGTTTTATTAAAATTCTTTTATTGTGTTTTACAGCGCTGCCGAGGTGGATTCACAAATTCGTGATGTAAAGCAGATCAATCAGCAACTTGGCATTTAAAATGCAAACTTAATAATTCCGTCGAATTTTAGTATCAACATACACAATTTAAAAAAATGGCGGCAAGCCGTGAGTGGGTAAAAACTGCAAAACGTAAATATATGATATTGAATACATACATACATGTGTGCATAAATCATTTTCGTTAATGGAATTTTTTTATTTACGTAAATTTAGTTTTAAGTCGGATTTACACCCCTATTGCGAATGTCGACTGGCAGTAGATAAACGACTATTAAGCGATTATCGATTATCGATGCTATTGCGAGTGTCGCTTAGTCGCTCAATTAGCGACTGTGAATACGTTTTAATCGCTCATCCTTCTATTGCTGTTTTTTAGTCGTTGGAGTTTGCGTTTATAAAATTTACATAAGAAAGTGGTACTATAATGGATAAAAAGTAAGTCNAACTCTACTAATCTATTAGCTTCCGCATCATCTTCCTCATCACTAAACCATATTTCAACTGTGTCCATTTTTTAAATTTTATAATAAAAGCAATTATTTTAAAAATGATGTAAATAAAACACTCAAGAAACAAATGTAAACAAACAAACAGCTGTTTACAATTCTGTCAACCATTCACAATAGTACAAATTTTTATCGATCAAGTTACACAATAGCAAAATAAAAGATGATCGACTCGATCGACAAATTTCTATTCTACTGCCAGTCGACACTCGCAATAGGGGTGTTAATTGTCACGTCGATACTTACATATACTCGTAAGATGCAAGATATGTCAATAAATTTAATGTTCCAAAAGAAAACGTCTAATACGTACCTTAAAGCAAATAAGTATAAGTAGACTTATCGGCAAGACCAAGAGGTTTTGAGAATGTCATGAAATCGTGGCAACATAAAACAACAGCACTTAAAGTGCACTATCTTAAATCCACAGTACAATACACTGCATTTGTTATTTATCCTCCTGCTACGACGGCGCTGGAAGTAGTCGCCGAACTTCAGCCTCTTCATTTAACTATAGAGCAGCTCTCCAAGAGAACTCTACTAAGCTTTGTTGGAGAGGGCTTTTGAAATGGAAGGGTCATATCTAAACTGCTGATGTTTATGCAGAAAACGAAGCCTAAAAATATTTACCCCATAACTATAAACAAAATGTATACAAATTTATTTATTCTGTAATAGGTATGTAAGTGGTACATATTTTTAGGCCACATGATCTTTGACGGTGCACCACTATCATTGAGGATGGTTTTAGCTCAGTCTCAATCGCTATCACCTGCTGCTACATTCTTGAACAGATTCCCACTCAACATTAGACATCTCTTTGATGCTGGCTCACTCTCTCCTAGTCTAAGATTAGAACCCATCGCTTGCCAGGTCTTCAGTAAGCACTCTATTCAGCTACATGTTTTATATTACGGCCTGGGTACCGAAATCTACAAGGCCTGAAAAGCTTGTTTTGAAGTTCTACGAGCAGAGTCGCCGAGAAAAAACTCAGGGCCCGCACTGAAAGATCACGGGCCCCTTACATAAATTTTATTAATTCAAAAGCATGTGATAATTTTCTTTAATGTATAGAGTCAGAAACAATCAGTACGAATCGGAATATATTTCTAATAAAAGCCTATAATGAATGAGCAATTATCACCCCTATTGCGAGTGTCGACTAGTAGAAGATAAGCGTTCATCTTTCTACAACTGTTGTTTGTAGAAATATGAGCAACTAAAAAGAATTCACACTCACTTATCGAACGAGAAAACGACATCGAAAATACCATGGATAATCGATAATCGAATAATAGTCGTTTATCTATTACTAGTTTATTTTAAAAATATAATAAAAAGTTATGGCTCTGATATTTCCGGCCCTTTAAAAAGCTCGGCCCAGGGGATTCACCCCTCCCCCCCTTTCGACGGGCCTGTCTACGAATGCATGTTGCTAGCAACATTATCGTTCCCCTACAAAAATGCCAACCCATGATCCACTGCGAGATATAGAAAACAATTCAGATATTTTAATTTTCTCCTTTTTTTCCTTCGTTTTCGCGCTTTTCTGCGTGATTCATTAAATTTTCTTATAAGATCTACAATAAAATGCTTAAAATCGCTACGTTCTTGTGAACGACAAGTTATGGTTATTAATAAAATTAAAATATTAATATAGAAAAATAGTCTTAGTAAAAGGTTTTCTTCATTTGTGTCGTCATTAAGTATGCCCAAATGCTCCGAGACATTTTGCATGCAAAGTGTATAGAGAATATATTGTGCACGTGCCATATCGATCTCATTGCCGCGCAACAATAATTCCAACACAGCTGTGTACGCATGTTCAGCAAGTCAATGATCGATGAGTGGACCCCAGAACATTTTCGAAATTTTCGTATCATCTTCGGTGAGGAAAAATTGACGTCCCAAATGTAGAAACTCCTTCAAGGACAATTGGCCATCGCCATTCTTGTCTATCACAGCAAAGGATATAGCTGCATCTTCGTCCGAGAGACCCATACAGCGGAAGAACAGTTTGTACTGTTCGAGATCCAAGTGGCCAGTGTGATCGTAGTCAACAGCCTGCAAAACGATTGAATAAAAGTGTATAGAAAATAGTTTTAGAAATTTGTCTAAAATCTACCGAGATAATTAGTTACCTTAAATAAATACGGTAAAAAGCGTCCGATGCGTTTTACCATCTGCTCGTCGTTGAGTCGATGATGCAATTCAACTAGAAACTGCTCGGCAGTAATTAAGTTGTAGGGATCTATTGCACCAAATTGCTCCTCCCATGTTTGACGCATCACCTGCTCGAATTCAGCCGACGTCTCCGGCGTAAGATGACCCAAGTCGGTGAAACGTTTGGCAATCAATTTGAAATCGTCGAACGATATTACGCCATCACGATTGACGTCGAGTATGCGATGAAGCGTACGCATTTTGCGACGCCAGAACTCGGAATCGCCCTGCAAAAGAGAGAGGACAGAGAGGTTAAATCGGGAGAATGAAGAAGGGCTTATAACTAAGCTTGATAACTAATGAGTTTTAATTTATTTACTTTTTTTCATCGAGAAAATAAAGTCGGGCGGTGAATATAAATATGCACGCCTCGTTTATGGACGGGTATGAAAAAACAAAAAAAAAACGTTTTACTTCTAGAGCTTTAGAGCTTATTAAAAATGCCTGCATGTGTTTATAATATTTTTTTGATGCATGCCAAAGGTGTCCATATCAAGCTAATTTTCTTTAATTTAATGGTTTGCAGATGTTTATGACGGTGGTTAAAGAAGAATATGATAAATAACAAAAATAAAACAACAGAAGCTGTTTTCTTTGCTTTTGACTATAAAAAAATTAGTTGCTTTTTTATGAATTTGGAAGGGAAGGAAGTAACTTACTAAACTCAAACTGCTCGTTTTGTGTAGATATTTTTCGTTTGGTTTCTAATTTAATTTAAATGAATTTCAGAAAAATATTGATTAAAATAAAGTTTAGTCAGCACAAATCAAAAAATCTTGAAATTTCATTTCGAAAATAATTTCGAAAGCACACTTATCTTTTTCGTACATAATTTCGAATTCAAAAAATTTAGAAAAATATTGAATTTATTAATAGATATTGGGCACATAGCAAAAAATTTTAAATTTTATTTCGAATATCAAAAAATTTCATTCAATTATACGGCCTTATTTTAAAGCCATTTTTTACTATATGGGCTATAGTTTGAATAATTTTTTTAAATGTCAATTACTTATATATTTTGTTTTAAAAATTTAAAAACAAAGTTACTAAAATGCAATCAAAATAATGTTGGAACTCAATTTCGAATTTCTAAAGTTTTAAAAATATTAAAGCATCAATTATATTTTGTTTTCATTATTCATTCTTTTAACAAAGTAAAAACGTGTCTGAATATGCGCATTGAAAATTTGTTCTCAGCTAATTTTAATTAATCACTGGAATGTCAAAATCTCAATTTTGCAGAAGTAAAGAAACTTGGAAATTTCGAAGTTGTAAAATTTAGACAAAAATTTGTTAGAATAGATTTCAGCAGGCACATAATGCACTTTTCTTTTTAATTTTATTTTAAACATTTAGGGCCCTTTTTCAAGTAGGCTTTAAAAACAAATTTTGTTTTGTTTGTTTTATTTTTATATAGTGACGGAACTTCGAAATTTAAATATTAAAAAATGCAAACCAAACTTAACAAGGGATGACGGAAATTCGTTCCAAAATAAATCATCTTACCACCCTGTCGGAAAAATCAACCAACACCAACACATTAAAAAAATCATTTGAATAGGTTAGATAACGAAATTTTTTGCGAATACTACAAGAAAATATTTGAAAAAAATCTAACATTCACAGTTGCGAAATGTCGAAGTCGATTATTTTTTTTTTATTTTACAGAATGAACATGATTTACTATGTATGTATGTATATACCGAAAAATTTTTAATTTTTTTTTCAAATATTTTTGAACATAGATAATTTCGGTGGTTTCAACGGCATTTTGGTACATGCAGAAATGTTTCTATTTGTGCAAATATTTTTTTTTTGTATTGAGAATTCTTACAGCTTATTTCATTTCAAACTTTTTCTTAACTTTCAAATTCCGTTTTGAACGTACTCGTATCAATATTTTTGAATTTTTGAAATTGTTGCTAAAATTCAAATTGATGTAGTAATGGCTTTAAAATTCTATTAGGCCTTTAGTGAGTAATCTACCGATTTGAATTTTTAGAGAATATGAGCTAGAGCCTTTTTAGATTAAAGTGACGATATATATTGAGATTCATATGTAGTTATTTTATACAGAAACTTTTTATTAAAAACGATTACCTAAAGAAAAAATTTCATAATACGGGTACAATAAAAAAAATTTAACTTTTCGCTAATGTCGGAGCCGCGAAGCCAAAATTATTTATTTCATAATTTGAATGCTTACCCTTTCGCTATGCTTGGAGTGTGCGCTCGCACGTTTGCGTTCAAATTCATCATCCGAATCCGAATCACTATCACTGCCAAAGAAAAAAAAAACGGAATTTAATTGAATACATAAATTAAGAGATTACAAATTTTGAAATCTTTGCATTTTAACAAATAAATCTAAATCAATGTGCTTACTCTTTTTTCACTCACCTTTCGTCGTCACGCTTTGATGATGCTTGGGTGTACACCTGTTTCTTTGTGCTACTCTGGCGCTTAGCCAGAGACGGCTTGGCTTGTCTTGGTTTCAGCAGACAATAGCTGCCATTACAAACTGGTGTAATATTGCCTCCATGCAAGGCAATCGGTGCATGGGCAGGTGGTGCAGTGCAAGCCGAACGATGTGGAACTAAAGCAGTGGTCGAATGCTGGAATGATTAAAGGAAAGGAATTGATTAATAAAGGAATAGTATAAGATAAAAAAAAAATTAAATTACTTATAAGAGAAAAAATAATTGTTTAAGAAGGCAGCTCTATACAAATAAAGACAATATTTTAACAACTGCACGTTTTGAATAAAATTTCAATTCATGTAAAACGCGAGTAAACAGAAATAAAAACAGATTGGTCAATAAACATTTAGAAACCAATTGATCTCGTCATGCTATGATATAATCTGTTGAATTACAGATAAATCTGAGGAAAAGTACTGAATTCTGAATTTCAAATTCGATTGGAGTTGCCCAATTACATAAGTACGTACATACATACATACGGATTACGTATGTACATATGTAAATATTATGCACGGCCAAAGTATGTAAATGAGGAAATATTTGCTCTCGTAAAGGAGACTGATAGCCACCATGTCCACGTGGCATCTTCCCAAAAAAATAATAAAAGTGTGTTCAGAATGTGAAGCGCTCAATATTTATGAATGTATGTATGAATTGTAATTGCGCCAGCCAGGAAAGACATTAAAAGAAATAAAAGTTTATCCAAATCTTGATACTTTTTTTGAATTCTTGCAGTGGAATTCATACTCGTATGCATGTACGTTTGTATATGTAGCTTTAAATTTATGGCTTTGCTTCGTTTCTTTTCTAGCAGACAATTATCAGGAAGAAGAAAAATGGGGAAAATTGAGATAATTACGCTCACAGAGAGCGAAATAGAGAAATAGTAAAGAAACACAAAACTAGCAAGTAAAAAGCTGATCGGTGTATTTGGCAGTAAAATTTTTACTAGCAGAAATTAGCAGGAGAGCAAAAAAGAATAAGAGCGTAAACGAGAATTTTTTGGAATTCATGTAATTATTATATTTTTATATTGCTTTATTTTATCTATAACGGTGTTTTAGGTTTCTTTAATTATTTTATTGTATCCAATTTTTATTTCATTTCATTTTATTTTACTTTTATTTTCTATTTTTTGTGTTTCTTTTCTATTTTTTCTTTCAACTTTTTGTTCGATTTTACTTTTTTGTTTTACTTCATTCATTCATTTTTCTACATTACATTACATTAATTTTTCTTATTTTCATTTAAGTCTTTATTTAAATTATTTCGTTTTATTAATTGACTTAGTTTCTTCAATCTACTTCTTTATACAATTTTTTATTAATTTTTTTAAATTTTAGTTTCAAATTTTAATTTATTTACATTTCATGCAATATTTTGTTTTATTTGATTCCATTTTATATGCATATCTTTTTAATTTAAATTTTTCTTCATTCCATCATTTAATTAAACTTTTAATATATGTATGTACATATTTTACTTTAGTTCCTTTCATTGTATGTACTTTTTACTTTTTTATTTTGATTTAATTTAATTAAACTTATTTTTTTATTCCAATAATTCACTTTATTATATTTTACTTTAGTTTTATTTCTTACATTTTATAATTATTTTATTTTAATATTTAGTTTTTTATTTATTTTTTATTTTGAGTTAATTTTTATTTATTTTACTTGGATTTGTTTCGTTTTATTTTATAATTTTTTTATGTTTTGTTATTTAAAATTTTATTTAGTTTAATTTTCTTATTTTTCCAAATTTATGCCGAACAGACATTTAAATTTTTTTCATACTAAATTTCCCATCTTATATTTTCTCCACATTTGCATATTCCATTTTTATTCGTACGCTTTGTTGATCGGCAATAAATTTGTTTGTTTACAATGAAAATGCGGCCGATGTCGAAAGTTTGCGCGTGTTTTGTCATAAGATACATACATACATATCTATATATATAAAAATGAATGCCATTTTTCGTTGTGACTTTATAACTCAAGAACGGGCTCACCTATCAAAACCAAATTTTTAGGCTTTGTTTGGACTATTCAGTAGATGGTTTGTGTTTTGAAATTTTAAGAATCGGATACCAGGGTCTCGAGAAATAGGCCAAAACGTGGACCCGGGTAACCCTAGGATGTGTTTGTACAATATGGGTAGCAAATGGGAGCTGTTGATGATTGCTATAGTATAGAGTATTTTTAATGCCCCTCCGTAACTAGGGTCTCGAGATATAGACCAAAACGTGGACCTGGATAACCCTAGGATGTGTTTGAACCACATGGGTATCCATTGTCAGTTGTTGATAAATGCTAATGAAAAGAGGACTTTTCTTTTCGCTGGGTAACTAAGGACTCCAGATATAACCAATTGGGAACTCGCAGTGGGATGACATCAAAAACAATTTATTTGCAGGACAGTCGACAACCGATCGTCATGACATTACTGCGCGTGTTTTTCGGCAAAAATGTAAAGCACTTATGGATTTAATTGGGAAATTATATGTATTTGGGGAGGTGCGTTGCCATATGTACTCCATCGAATGGCAGAAAAGGGGATTGCCGCACGCACATATACTAATTTGGCTGGTACATAAAATAACTCCGGATCAAATCGATAACCTTATATCAGCTGAAATTCCTAATCACACTGCTGATCCTGAGTTATTTCAAGTTGTCGTTAAAAACATGATACATGGACCGTGCGGTGAACTAAATGTGAATTCACCATGTATGATTGATGAAAAGTGTTCGAAACGATACCCAAGGCAATTTACTTCAGACACAATAACGGGCAATGACGGATATCCGTTGTATCGACGTAGATCACCTAATGATAATGGCAAAACGGCAACCATTAGAATGCATAACCAGGAAGTTGAAGTTGATAATCGTTGGGTGGTTCCGTATTGTCCATTATTATCGAAAATATTCAACGCTCATATAAATGTGGAATATTGTAATTCTGTCAAATCCATTAAATATATTTGCAAGTATGTAAATAAAGGGAGCGATATGGCTATTTTCGGTGTTGCTGGTGATAATAGAAATGATGAAATTACTCAGTATCAAATGGGTCGCTATATTAGTAGCAATGAAGCTGTATGGAGGATTATGTCGTTTCCAATGCACGAAAGACATCCTGCGGTTGTTCACTTGGCTGTACATCTTGAGAATGGCCAAGGTGTTTATTTTAATGTAGCAAATTTATTGGAAAGAGCAGCGCAACCACCAGCAACTACGTTAACAGCTTTTTTCAAATTATGCGAAACTGATACATTTGCGATAACTTTGTTATATTCTGAAGTGCCTCAGTATTACACATGGAATGTGTCTTCGAAAAAATTTCAAAGACGTAAACAAGGAACAGCAGTTCATGGGCATCCTGACATTTTCCAAACAGATGCAATTGGCAGAATATATACAGTACATCCAAACAATGTT
Source organism: Rhagoletis zephyria (assembly GCF_001687245.7). Lineage (NCBI taxonomy): Eukaryota > Metazoa > Arthropoda > Insecta > Diptera > Tephritidae > Rhagoletis > Rhagoletis zephyria. Next base: position 108,421 of record NW_016157415.1, on the reverse strand, counting down.
GAGTGTTTTTATTTGAGATTGTTATTAGTTAACGTGAATGGCCCAAAATCATTTCAAGAATTGAGAACAGTCAACGGTCATTTGTGTGAAACATACCGTGAAGCATGCCAACTTTTGCATTTGTTGGAGGATGATGCACATTGGGATTCAACACTTCATGATGCATCTATTTCGGCTCATCCTCAACAAATACGAATGCTGTTTGCCGTTATATTATCAACATGTATGCCATCAGATCCACTTGAATTATGGAATAAATATAAACATAATATTGCAGAAGATATTTTAATTCGTATGCGTCATCATGCAAGAAATCCTGATTTGTTGATAACTTTGGAAATGTACAACGAAGCTTTGATAATAATTGAAGATATGTGTCTACGGATTGCAAATAAAACATTAGTACAATTGGGTATGACCGCACCAAATCGTGACATGCATGATCTGTTTGATCGTGAATTGCAACGTGAGCAGGAATTCAATTCTAATGATTTGCGTTTATTTGTACAATCGAATATAACCAAAATGAATATTCAGCAAAAACATGTATATGACACAATCATACAAGCCATTTCCAATAATGCAGGTGGGTTATATTTCTTGGATGCACCTGGTGGTACAGGCAAAACGTTCGTTATATCACTGATTTTAGCCACTATTCGATCGGAACAGAAAATTGCATTGGCACTTGCATCTTCGGGAATTGCTGCTACATTATTAGAAGGTGGTCGGACAGCACATTCTGCATTAAAATTGCCATTGAATGTACAGGTGATTGAAACTCCAACTTGCAATATTTCAAGAAATTCTGCTATGGCAAAAGTTCTGCGATTAACGTCAATTATTTTATGGGATGAGTGTACAATGGCGAATAAAAAATTACTAGAAGCATTTAATCGAACAATGCAAGATTTACGTGGTAACCAACAGCTTTTTGGTGGTGCTTTGATATTACTGTCAGGGGATTTTCGACAAACATTGCCTGTCATTCCTCGGTCAACTCCTGCTGATGAAATAAATGCCTGTTTGAAGTCATCAGTTCTTTGGAGATATGTACAAAAATTTACACTGAACATTAATATGCGTATTCACCTACAAAATGATCCAGCTGCCCATGAGTTTTCAAAACAATTGTTACAAATTGGTGATGGCAAAATACAAATCGACAGAACCAACGGATTGATCACTGTACCGAACAATTTTTGTACAATTACGAAATCGATAGATGAATTGATTGAATGTGTTTTTCCAAATATTCTTCAGAATTACAGAAATCATGATTGGTTGAGAGAACGCGCCATTTTAGCACCGAAGAACATTCATATCAATGCCATTAATTTTCAAATTCAAGCAAAACTCCCAGGTGTAGTCACGACATATAAATCAATTGACAGTGCTATGAATCAAGATGAGGCAATGAATTATCCAACTGAATTTTTAAATTCATTAGAACCGGCTGGTATGCCACCGCACTGCTTGAATCTGAAAGTGGGTTCTTTGATTATATTATTGCGAAATATTAATCCACCAAAACTGTGTAATGGCACCAGATTGGCAGTGAAAAATTTATTGCCAAATTTGATTGAAGCTACATCTTAACTGGTAAATCAAAAGGAGAAGTTTGTTTAATACCGCGTATCCCTATGATTCCAACTGATATGCCATTTGAATTCAAACGATTACAATATCCTGTGCGTTTATCATTTGCGATGTCCATCAACAAAGCTCAAGGGCAAACACTTAACGTTTGTGGTGTGAATTTGGAGGAATCATGTTTTTCACATTTCCAACTTTATGTTGCCTGTTCCAGAGTCGGTACCCCCAGCCGTTTGTTTATTCATGCTCAAAATTGAAAAACAAAAAATATTGTTTATCCAAATGTTTTAGATTAAGTTTTAAAATAGCTAGCAAATAATTAAATATATTTTTTTTTTTATAAATGAGTTTGATTTAATATTTCACTTTATACGTAGCGAAGCACGTACCGGGCCGCTAGTATATGTATGTATTCCTGCATTTAGGCTACGCGCTTTGCTTACACAATTTTTTATGTATTTGCATATCTACAATTTTCTTGTGTTTGCCAGTTACATACAAAATGAAAGAGTTCAACCGAGTAGCGAACTTGTTTTTAAAATGCTGGTAGGCGACTACATAGATTTGTAGGTGCATATGTACATGCATGCAAACATACATTTATTATACAAAGATATACATATATGTATACGCAATTATTTTGAGGTAACTATTTCTTATTATAATTTAACACATGCAGGCACGCATGTGTATATTTATATATACAAACGCAGGTTTATTGGTAGTACCTACATATACAACACTTATACTTTTTTCCTCGAAATTTTAAACGATTGCAACCTAAAAAGATTAGCAGTTACTGTTGTTTACCACAAAGTTTATTGACTTGTCGAATGTAGAAATTTGTTTACTTCAATTGCAGGTATCCACAACATTTACAATTTAACATTCGCCGTGTCATTAATTTTATTGAAGTCTTCTAATTAATCAAATAGTTATTTTTTTAACAATGTTTACTTATTTACTGGTTTCTGCGGTGTTTTGTTAGTTTTTTTTTTCTAAACCCATCCAATTGTGCCTAACTGCGAGCACTGATAAGCTTGGCCCAGTTAATTTTAAATTTTTGCTAAGAAATGTGCGTAGCAGCAGGTGAAACAGATATCGTTTGTTTTATTATCGCGCTTTAAAGCCATCGATCAGAAATTTTGAGTGCCAAGAAATTGTTAATTATAAAATAAAGCAGTAAAGATACCTTAATTAATAAATTTGACAATACCAATGAGAATTATTTAGTGTGTTTTGTATTTTGAAGTGTGAAAATTAAAGTGTCGTTTAGTTGGTATTTGATACTCAGTACATTCAGTATCTGAAATGCAAAGAAGTTATATGATAAATGATCCTTATTGGTAGGCAGAGGCAATCCTCTTAGGACCGTTTTCCCCCAAGTAGCACTTAAATTTTGTCTGCCCTCGAAAAACATTTGAGCGCAAAATTTATGTTTAAAGCACATGCAAATTCTAAAAGCCCCATGAGAATTTTAATGTCTTGAAAAAAGCTTCTGATAAAGAAGTAATCTTCACACTCAGAAACAAAAACCAGTTTCCGTATTTCAGAGTTACTGTTTTTTCCTTATTATTACGAAAAAATTTACTCAAATTTGAGAATTTTTTCCGTAATTCAGGGTCATGCTCAAAACAGTGCGTCATTAATTTGAGGAACTAAATTTACTCAATACATATAAGTAAGAATTTCCTTAAATAATTTTTTGAATTTTGTCAGTGCTGTTAAGACAAAGTTAATTGCTTTCCTGGCAAATGCTTCTGAGATCGCAGGTTCGAGTCCGGTTGGAGGCTGTTAGAGTAAGGTAAGTCAATTATTTCAATTCCAATATAAATTACAAATTGTAAAATTAATTTCATATATTGAAAAAACTAAAAACTGAAATATTTTAAAAAATAAATGAGATACATTTTTTTAAATACAATTAAAAAAAATTACAATAAAAAAAAAAAATTATTTAAAAAAATCCTGATCAGGGACTCGAACCTTGCATCTCTCGACTAGCACTCCAGAGCTGTGCTCTGTCAGCCATTGCGACTGTTTCAGCACCGCGAGCAAAATTACGTACTTATTCCTTTTACGGGAGATGAAATAATTTTTCCTATGAAAGAAAATAGTACTAAAACTAAGGAATTGTGTGGCATGAAACTAAAGATCCCTCCATTTGTCGACCAATTTGGATTTTTAAGATACATACATATATACATATTTATGTGCATATGTACATATATGTGTACATAGCTAAAGAGTGCGCCATAAACATTGGCTTAAGCGTTTCAAGTCGCCTAACAGACGAAACCACTTAGGTAGTACTCTCATCATTGAGTTTTGTAAACCAATGTGACGCAGATGTGTAACAGATGGCAAGTGTAGCTGAAAATACCAAAGAAAAACCTTTTGGTAAATTAAAAATCTCGAAAATACATTTGTTGTTTACAACTATGAACTGAAGTGGAAATAAATCTTTTGAGCGAGGCTATTTTCATTACCGAACCTAGGGTCGCACAAATGAAGAGATAAATACATACAGTCACACAAATCTATTTGAATATTTTTAAATGTACATACATATGTATGTAGTTACTATTCGAATGTATGTATGCATGTGAATGTAGTTAAAACAAAATCAAACATTTTTGCATGTTGCGCGCTTAGTGTTTACAATTGCTTTTTCAGATTTCTTTTAACTTCACATTTGTTTACAAAAAACACAGAATAGTTAAGTGTTATTTTTTGGGTTGATTATTAATTCTGTGGCCTTCACAATGGTTCTGCAAATTTCGTTTGCAAATGATCAATGCTTTTTACTTATAATAAATAAATTTTTAGCTATGGCAAGCGCTAACTATTTACGGATGGTATATTTACTTTCTTTTAATATACAATTTGACTTTTGATGATTTCTGGAAGAAAAAAAAAAACAATTTATAGTCTAATTATTTACATAAGATGATCAATTGCGAAAAGAACTTATAAACTGGTATATTTCTGCCTTTGCCTCGTTGCAGCACTTGGCGTCTTTCCTTTTTGTTTTTGTATAATTCATTCATTCCCTCTTCAAAATTAATTCAGGTAAAAAAAAAAAAATCTATAAAATTCGGTAGTGTTTACTTTTAAATTATAAGTTTTTGAAAATGTGTTTAATTCGCTCAAATCTTGTTACTAGGGGGCTTTTGGAGTATTTAAAAAAATTCGAATTCTCTGTTTTAAGAATTCGTGGTCGGATTCAAAAACCTCCCCGAGGAACAAATTTAACCGATGTTTTCCAGAATCAAATTTGGAGAGTGAGGAAGAATTAATTTTCAAAAATTCGTTCGCCATTTTGAGTTATAAAAATTTGTACCGAGTAACAAATTTCAATTTAAAAGTAAAATTAAAGTTGTCTAGTTATAACCGACTTTCTTACGTTAAGTTACTTTAGGAGAGAGATGGGCTTGAGCCGTATCTATATGAATGTATGCATGTACATCAACTTTCGCCAAATTATGCAAAATACCTCGATATTTTTATTCGCATAGCGGCCAAATGCCAAAGACTTATCCAACAACAATAACAATATTTAAATGAAGGCGCCAGCAGCGTTTTATAATTAGACGACAGCTTATAAACTTTACAAAAATAAACAACTAAAGAACTGCTTAAAAAAAGTGCGCTATTTTCAGATGCAGGCGTCCCTGCAGGAAAAAGACTAGTGGTGTTTTCTGTTCTACGAAAAATGTTACATTCTCCTTGTCCGCTTTGCACAAACAGTCTTAAGAGGGCAATGATAAGGCAACACTTTTTGTAGAAAAGAAAACCATAAGATTCCACAGAGAGCTGAGCAGAATGAGTTCCAGTGTTGCCAACTCCAAAGATACGAAAATCCCATTCTCCTTTGAAAAACGCCCTGTTTATCCCATTTTAAAATTCGAAAATCCCATTTATGAATATTAAATATTCAAAGTTTTTAAGAACAATATATATAAAGAGTAGATACAGTGACTGAAATAAATGACCACGTGTTGATTTTTTTTAATATTCGTAAGGTTTGTCGAGATATTTTTTTTTTGGTATTTTTCTATAAAAATACCGTCCGAGGTTTAACCGAAATCATGTCAAAGATTCACACTTTATACAAAATTTAGGAAATCTAAAAAAATGTTCTTAAAAATGTCAGTATTTTGGAATCTAATGGCCTTATTCATAGAGGCTGCGTTTCTTTATACATTCCGGATAATCCCATTTCACAGCCGGAATAAACAGAATGCGTTTGAAATATATGTCAACATATCAACAGGAACGTTCTAAAGAATAAATAAACAAAAAAGCTTATTCCAAACGTTCAGAATGAATAAAGAAATGCAGCCAGAATAAAATAGGTTTAAAGCGCTTTACAGAGTGACATTTTCATACAATTTTTCGATTTATAAAGTAGTTAAAATGTTCTTTATTTTTTATGAATTTGGAGTAAACCTTTAAAACATTTTTGGGTATACAGTTTTATAGCCCCAACAAATTTAGTGTAATGACTACATTCGAGAAAGCCGCTATGCAAGAAATAACTTGACGTAAAGTTTGTCTAAAATGGTAAACGAATCCATCCACTGAGAGAGGTGGGTGTCGTCGTTGTCTCAGCCGTCAAATGAAAATTTTCTGTGTAAATCATATAGTTAAGTTTTCTACTTGATTAGTTTCGTGTTAAACTGATATTTGAATTAAGATGTTAACAGTTTGAAAATTAAAGCAAAACTGCTACTCTTCTCACTTCTTCGTTTCCTTTAATGTAGAGGTCCTCACACAGTCTGCTCGCAAGCACAAATGCACAAGTGAATACACTGACCTCTAGCACAACTGCTTTACTCACAAGTGGAACATACGGCATCTAGAATGACATTACGAATGCCAACCATAAGCCCCAGTTACTTTAAACTTGCACTTTTTTATACAAAAATAGAATGGGCCTTAAAACTGCATACTTAAATTGTTTAAAAAAAAATAAAATTTAATAAAAAGCTGAAAATATGTTGGTTTCTTAAATGTTGTACAAAGATTTAAACTTGAATTTATACAGTCTTTGTTATAGAATAAACTATTAGGGAGTTCAGAAGGTATTGTATACTGCCCTTTTGTTGTTTGGTCGTAATTTTTAAATGGCTACAACTATATTTAAGGGATTCACAAGCTACCATAAAAGTCGTATTATGAAATTTCCCATCATTAAAAAATAGTTGGTTGTGTTTTCAAGTCCTCTAAACATTTATTTAGCCCTTAAAAACTTTACGATACGATCCTTGTGAACCACCTATATATTTTTATAAACAAACTAGCCAAAACTCGGCGAGCTTCGCTGCGCGTTGAAAGTATTTTTGTGTTGTTTTATACCCGTTGTAATATTTCATTTACTTTTTAAAGTTAATTAAATAAAAAAAGTTTTAAACAGGTGACAACCCTCCTCAAAAATATTTTCGGCAGTAAACTTTACCAAACCTCTCCAGTTTGATGCCCATATTGCAGTATTTTATTTAAAGTTTTCAATGAAATTAAAATAATAAAAAAATATTTTCGGCTATAAGCCTTTTTAAACCTCTTTATTTTGACAGCCTATGCAATATTTACTTTATCTTATCAATTTACTTAAACTGAAATTTTCAAACAGGTGGCAACCCTCTAATGATTTTTTTATATATTTTAAGTTAGACATCGGCCTGCTGCAATTAAATAAACTATTTTAGTCTCGTGTCAACTGTATGTATGTAAATACTCACTTCGTTTTGCAGTCACTTTTCCTGCAGGGTAGCTATGCTACTCTTTATAGCGCTGTTTGCTAGTACAGCACTCACTTTGCATACAACATTGAACTGTTGCTCGACGGCTGTCGATGTTTTTTTCGTTCCTTAACAGTTGCTTCTCTTTGTCAAGGTGACTGCTGTTTGGTGAGCAGGTTCGATTTGTTTCTTTGTTGAATGACTAGTATACATAAATAGTAAGTTTCATGCCTATGAGTTTTTTTTTTCAATTTTTAAATATTTTGTTTACCAGAGTTATCTGTTCTAACAAATGTCTATAGGATTCCCTTGAAGTATTTACATACTATGTACCATATTAGACAAATACAATTTTATGGGAATTTCTTAGCTTCTATCGTCATGTAACTATACCAAATTTAAACTTTAATTTATACTCTGCCATAAAGAAGCTGCAGCCATTTTGTTTTCGTAACACAGCTATTGGCTTTTACTACCTTACAAGTAAACCAAAAAAGCGTCATACAGCCCTGATTCTAAAGTGTAAAAATGCGATTACAGAAAAAGCTATTTTATTTATTTCTTGCTGAACTTAGGGGTCCACTTTTTTCATTTTTCGGTGACACCTACATTCGGAAATACAATTTTTTTTAAATAGTTCTACTAGAATAATCGAAATACTTCCTTAGCAAAATTTTAATGATTTTTAGTGTTTCGCTGGGAAGACAAGAACTGCGGTCTGGACGGTAAGTACTAAATGCCGATATATTTTTGAAAAAATAAATTAAAATTAAAATTGAAATCGCCATGCAAAAATACTTTGTGCTCAGCAGTGTACGGCGGGCCGTTTTTTTCTGGCACGGTCTAATGTACAGATATGTTAATATATACCTACCTGCATACACCAACATACATACCTACACACATACATATATTACATGCAATGAAATATGTATTCAACCCAATTGTATAACAAGTCTAGCTCAAGAATTTAGACAAGCAAATAGGCACCGAAAACTATGAAAATAACAACAATAAAACAAGTGTTGCGATAAGACGGAACAACTGTATTTAATCTTGAAAGAATATTAAAATTTCGAAACCTTCAAGCAAATATACATACATATACATACATACGTATACATACATAAAATGAAAGATATTTATGTGTGTAGATTGTAGTGGAAACTTCCCGCGCCAACGAAAATACATTTTAATTATGAATTTTTAGATGAAAACTAATTGCGACAAGTTTTTGAACTCAGCTCATTTGACAAAATTAAAATATGCCCAGCCAGGAAAACGGACGGCATACGGTACTAGTCGCAAAGGAACATTAACACTATTAAATGTCTGACGCTAATATGTACTATTAGCATTCCAATTATAAAATCTACACATAAGCGATTACGAAAGGACACTGGTAAACGCACTAGTCGCTTTCCAAAAAAATAAAAATAAAAATTTTCAGCCGACGAGATTCAAACGGCTGAGCTAACGTTCGCTTGATGAATACTCGGTATTTAAACTTTTGTCGGAGTTATCACTGTATCGTTAATTGTACCCGCAGGGTATTAGGCGAGGACTAGTCAAGACTTCAATTGTGCTTTTAAGGAATTAGTCGGCGTTTAATTACTGCTAAATCTTGCTCCATGGAAACTAATCTCGGTCTGCTCTTTTTAAACATAAAAATATATACATATGTACATATACATAGATTGGTTTGGAAATATAAATTTTGCGTGAAATAATCTCTTTGTAAATTGTGAATTTTCGATAAAAAAAAATCCAAAACAATTTTAAAATAAAAAAATAAAAATTTCTTAATTTTTATTTTCAACTATAAACCACTTAACATTTTTAACTTTTCTTAAGAAATTTCTACAAAAAATTAAGAAATTTTACCATAATTTCAAGAATTGTGTGCTCTAAATTTTTGAATTTTTTCGTAGATCTAGTATGTATTAGCATAAATAGTGAACAGAACCAAGGTGGCTGTAAAAAAAATGAATTTTCTTCAAGTTCTTAAAAAATTAAAAAAAAAAATAAATTTAATTCAATTTCATTTTATTTTCTTTTTCAATATTTACTGTTTTTTTTTGATACCATATAAAATAGTTGTGTGCATTCAAATTTGTAATGGAGAGAATTATTAAAATATTTTTTATAAAACTCATAATTTTCTTGTTTAAAATTAATTTCTATAACTTTTTTAATTTAATAGCTCATAAAAATATATACAAAAAAGTTATCGACATTTAAGTTATTATTTACTAGAATTTGCCGCTCAAACTAATATTTGGAAAAAATTTTGATAGGTAATAAAAAAAATTAATTGCAGACAGTAGAAATGAAAAAATATTATAAAAAATTAAAAAAAAACACAAATATCTACATATACCGTAGGTATGTATATGGAAAAAATTTTAGATAAGGAACAAAACATAACAAATTTAAAAATTGGAAGAAATAAATTCATGTATATAAAAAAAATTTTAACCACAAAAATGTTTAAAAATAAATAAATAAAGCATTACATAAACTAGAAACTAAACTTTTCACTCCTTATTTTATTCTTCAAAATATTAAATGATTCACGAAAAAATTTAACAATTAGAATTTTTTAATTGTATTCGAAAAAAATGTCTTCCCTTCAAAGAAGAATGTAACCAATTTATTTGAATTTCCTGATAGGGAAAATTCCTGCACAATTCTTTGAAAAAAAAAAAAAACATCAGCAAAACTGTGGTGCGATGTCAATAGAAACGAAAAAATATATAGGTATATTTTTATATTTATTCTGCTAGACTTATTAGATCTCATTTTCTTCCATAATTGCCCATAAACAGATATAAGTCCAACATGTTTCTGCTACACTCCGGCGCACAAGTACTCGTGTACGGCGCCGTGAAGCACATAATTACATAACTTTAATACTGGCAAGTTTTTTGCTTTGGCAGTGAAATGAAAAAGTCACCATTTCTGAAACATTTACGAATACTTGTGCCTCCAACTGTAAATAATTCAGTAAATAAATATGGAAATATGTTTTTTAAACTCACATTAATTTCAGCATCCTTGTAGCAATGAGAGATTGCAATACCACCCACAGCCATGCTACGATCCAGAATTTCTCTGGAAGTACGCAAGAAGCCACGGCTCATAATTGCAAAGGCCATCTTGGAATGGTAGATTTTCGTGTTCAAGCTTTGATATAGACACGGAAGGCAGGTATTTACGGACACACACACACAACAGAGCACTGCGGACACTAGATATCAGGATAGTAAGTGTGTGATCATTTAAAACGATGTTTTTGTTGTGAATTCAAAAAACGACAGCGGTGTATTTCGAAAATTGCGATAAAAAAGTTTTCAAGTTTATGCGTTGAGCACTGGTTTTCAGTAGTTTTTGTTTATTATTATTTTTTTAATAAAATATATCCACTTTTGATAGTCGCTTTTAGTAAAAGTATGTTTTCAACGTTTTTTTTATTTTTTTATTTTTTCGCACTACACAGTTTATTCAGACTTTTTTATAAACACTTCAACTTTTTTTGTGCTAAATAGTTTTCTTATGAATTGGTTTTTAGAACTTTTTTTCATTTGATTGAGTATTGAAACTCGCGCAGTTTTGGAAATGTACGACCGTTCGCTTCAGCGTTCGAATACAATTTAAATAAAACTCATTGGTTGCAGGCATGAATAAACCCAAGCCATGCTGCTCAAAACGCGCAGTCGGCGATGCAGTCACTGTTGACGGCAACACGTTGACGGTGGCAGCAGCGGCGACAGCAACGACAGCAACATAAACAATATGGCTTTGTCGCTTTACTATAGAGTTCGAATGAAGAAACGAGCATGGAAGAGTCGAACAAAAAAGAAGCGTAACAACGACGAACAACAACAAAGGACATACATACATACATTTACATTTTAAATTAATTCTGCATGGATGTACATATGTACGTATTTACATATAAAAAAAAAAAACTTTGAGAAACTCCGATTTGGATGGAATACTATATATGTATGTACAAAAATATACACATGTCTTGAATAACTAGTTTATATATTGTAGATCGGCCTTTTGAAAGACATGTGTTCTTCTGCAAATGCGGAGAAGTAAATAAGTAAATAAGTAAATTTATATTCTGTTCCGCTGTTTATCATGCGACATGCCGGCTAAAGCTTTCGTTTGTGGTGTCCCAGAACATATTACATACTGCATCGCATGGTTGCACTAAGTGCACACAAGTATCGAAGAAAATTGGCCCCTGTTCTAAAATATAGTACTTTTAGTGGCACTCTAATTTCCGACTCAGACTTTTCTTTAAGAAAATATCCAAATCACCACAGTCACAAATTCAAAGATGAAAAAACTCCCCTCGAAGAAATAGCATTTAATGTGGTAACGCAAACTCCTTTAGACAGCATGCGCCTTATCGTTCTTGTAGTTGCAAGCAAAATGCTTATTCGAATCATTAAAAATAGAACAGAAGAGACGACTCCAAAAGCAAATATATTGAAAATATGTTCTGAACTCGTGAAATTAGGAAAAAAAATTCCCAAACAGTTTCCAAGGAATCCTAGATCATTAGATGAAATACATAATTGGAAGACCGCTGAATTTCGTTAGTTCCTCGCCTATACAGGAGTAGTTGTACTTCACAATAACGTGAACAAAAACATTTTCTTATAGGCTACTGAGTAATTCATGACATATTTACAATAATTGAAAAATAGCTAATGAAATGCTTAAATTATTTGTTGAAAATTCCCTGTTGTATTCGGTCCAGACAGTGTCTCTTTTAATGTACACAATCTATGGCACATAGCTTCTAGCGCAGAAATGTGTGGACCTCTCACGTCTTTTTCGGCATAAGATTTTGAAAATAAACTTGTTATCGATTTTGCTATCGATATTTTTGAAACTTATCGATAAATTAATCGGTATTTTTATCGATTTTGTTATCGATAAATTTTAACGATACTGTTATAAATCTTGTTATCGATATATTATCGATTTTCTAATCGATATTGCGACCAATATTACCATCGGTTTCGCTGTCGAATTGATGTTTTATTGATTTTTTATCGATTTTGTTATTTATTGTTTATCGTTTTTGTGATCGATTTTATTATCGATATTTTATCGATTTTCTAATCGATTTTGCTGCCAATATTATTATCAGTTTTTCTATCGAAATTTTTACCGATTTGTTATCGATATTTTGTTGAATGTTACTATCGATTTTGTTAGGGAGTATTAAGATAAAAATGAAGATAAAGGAAAATTGGTTATGAGACAAAATAGATATGTAACGTAAATTTCACTTCTACACTTCTAATTTTCTGAAAAAACATTGAGAGCAGCCTTTCTACGACAGAAACAATATTAATTTAAAAAAAAAAAACAAATTGCAACAAAGGCATAAATAAGGAACATCATGAAAACGAAGACGACTCCTCTGACAAAGAACATTATTTTTTTTATCAACTTAAAATGCAGAAAGGTTTAGCTAGCCTGGAAAAAATTTACTTTTTTTACACAATTTGATATCAAGAATTATGTATTACATAATATATGAAAACTTTGAAGTTGTTACTAAGTTGTGTTGATTTGGTAATAACAAACTTGTAACTAGACTTGTAACACATAGCCTTTAAATCTAAAAAAAAACACACAAACCTTGACCCTTTTGAACTTTTATGAAAATATGTTTACATTTGTTTCTGAAATAAAGCATCTAATTTTAACAAAATAAATGGACCTTTTTGGACTTATAACCGTCCAAGGTGTATTAAATAAGGTTTGATTGACAACTCAGTGTGGCTCTTTTCTACAGTATTTATAAACAAACGATTCAAAATTAATTTTTTTTCAACTTTGTATTATAGTATATTTTAATTACACTTTGTGGAATCCATTTTGTACCCATCCCAATATTACTATTCTGCAAATCTATTATCAAATCTATCTATTATTAAAATTTACTACTAAATCTCTTGGTTCCAATGTATCCATATGATCCCATAAGAACTACATAGTGAGTAGTAGGAATTCTAATAAAAAGTAGACGCTCAATTATTAAAATGTAGTAGTGAATTAGTGGTTCTTTGGATTTTTGTAACACGTCGATTTTTTTTTTATTTAGAAAAAAAACCAAAAATGAATTTTAATTCAGCATGACGTTAAAAATGACAAATTAAAAAATTCGTGCTAAAAAAATAGAGTTTTTCGCTTTACTTAAACCAAAATGATTAAGTTATCTCTGCCCTTTCAGGAGATATGACCAATCAAATAAATTTTTATGTTAGTATACTAAATTCACGATTTTCACAAGTAAGAGGGTTATAGCAAAATAAAGTATAGGAAAACAAATACTACGTGGAGCACTACCATATTTAGTACGTAACTATCTTGGTTATCCGAAAGAAAAGGTTAAATAAAATTTTAATTGGATTATTTTTTTAATTTTTTCATCAGTCACTGCTTTACAAAACAATTAATACCGCAGGCCCTATATCGAGACACCCTTTAGAAATTTGTCAGTTAAATCTTTGATGTACACTCTATCACAAATATGTTTTGCATATTTTTAAAACCCTGCAAACATGTTTTTTTAGCAACTTTCTAAATTGTTCATTAACTAACGTATGGAAAAGTGGACTTAAAAAAATGTAAACAATTCTTTATAAATCGCTGACTCTTCGTCAATAAAAAAGTACCAGGTGCTTTTTTTGATACAACCAATATTTATCGAGCTATGATGTGATAAACAATGTCTTTCGCTGAGACACCTTTATTTTGGATGTCGTATAAGTTTTGTAAATTTTATTTTTTTTACATTCCTCGCGTTTTCCATATCTTAGAGGTATTTCTACATTATACTCAGTTTATATCAAAATGGAAAAAAAATAATCATAATTTTCATTGAATTAGGTTGGAACGCCTCATAGTCAAAAAAAAAATCGTAGGACTGCTGTGAAAAAAGTTAGAAATTTGGATGAAAATTTATTGAATTTTTTTAGTTTTCTACAAAGTTTTAAACTGTATTGTAACTGAAAATTTGTACAAATAAGTAAATAAGCATAAGTGACAAACGGCATCACTTTGAAATGGAGTGCTAAAGATATGACCGATACTGTATAGTTAAAAATATAAACAAACAAAAGGTTTAACCTTGCTATATAAATGCATATATATGTATAAACATGTAAGCGCATCACAGCCGCATTCAACACCACAAAATTGATATAATACCCAAAAAAATGTAATTAGCACAATGGAAGAAACATTCTTACACACGCCCACAATCTAACAAACGAAGAAATGTCAATAAACCAAAAAAAAAAATAAATAATGAAAACAAAGTTAACACACACACACATAACCACGTACAAATATTTTAACAAGTATCTGGTTTTTAGTTTACTTCGTTTTTGTTTTTTTTTTTTTTTTAACACAGAATTTATTGATTGTTGTTAACATAATTTATTTAAACATAAACCATGAAGTGTGTCTACATGACTTTTATCATTCCCTAATATGTACAATACGTTTATTTCCATATACATATGTGTGTATGTACTTAGTAATTAATGCACATACACAAAGTTATGCATTTATTTCAGTCACTGATGTTTGCAGCATTTTATTTTGATTAGAAGAGAATCACGTAATATTTTTGCACAAGGCGCATAATTAGGTTTCAAAAACAAAAAACAAAAAAACAACTGACGATAAGCTGGATGTCAAACATAATAATAAATAAAATAAATACTCACATACAAAATATCTGTGTTGACTCGGAAGAGACACCACTACATAAGTACAAGCCCGATGGCCATTTACTCGAGCGATAATTTTGTAGTCAGTGCTGAAACATTGAATAATCATCTGCGCATCATTCATCAATCGAATGTTCATCAATCGCGATCTACAAAAGACTACGAACACTAAATAGAAACACATATGTACATACAAAATATGTACATATGTGAAAGAGAAGACAAACTAAGGTTATATAATTAAATTATTGGGTATCTTCACTTTCCTTATTTTATAGGAGATCGTTTTCTGCGCATTTGTATGGACAAACCTCACGAGTAGTTTTTTTTAGTGTCACTACCTTCTCTCGGCAGAAAAAAAAAACGCTAAAGTATTCTTCTTGCATTTATTTCAATCAATGGAGTTCCAGAAACAAATAAAATAAGAAATAAATCAAGTATTTGAACACTTTTAGCCTTAAAACGCTTATTTAGGCTAAAATGTGCCGAAATTACTCATTTTTTCATTTCATTTTTTTTTTTTTAAAGAATATTCATATTGGAGGCAATGGACGTTGACATCAAATACAACATATCTGTGAAAATTCAAGAATATACTAAGAAATTAAAAAAAAATGGCAGCATGCAGGATATCTGTCGCAGCTATTTTGTAATTTTTGAGATTTTTAGTTTTTCTAATATATTAATTGAATATGCTTCAAAATGTTAAAACTAAATGATGAAAATGTTCTTCTTGCCAAACCGAAGGAATCTAGTTTAATAAAACTAGTGTGTCAGCAAATGAAAAAAATTGCATTGAGTAAGAGATGGCAATGATTTGATAAACTAAAATTCTATTTTTACAATTTTTACTGCCACACTCAAAATTTATTGTAAAATTGTTTTATGGTTCAAAATTCGTCAAGTGTACCAGGAAGACAATTTTATGGCAGCATTTTGCTCAAACTCCACCACTTTGTTGCGATGGTAACTGGTAACCATTGTGTAAAATTTTTTTTTTCTACCGTGGTTTTTTGTCTAGTTTTTTCTTGGGGTTAGAAGTTTCCCTAAAATTCTTATCTCATGTAACACTTATGATAGAGAATCAAAAATTGCTGATATAATAGAACTTTCTCGGTGCATTCTGGTGGAAACTATAATTTTTAACTAACTTTTTTTTTGCCAAAAATTTTAATGCATATTTTAAACAATGTTTCCGCAAATGGCTTATTTCGATAGCTTATTTTCTAAGCTTTCCAACGATATATAATTTGTATTGGGCGTGGCAAAAGGACTACAAGTTTTTCATGGTACATTCAGAGAAAAACATTTCCTTAAAACAAGAAACTAGTTTCCTTATTTTAGAGTTACTGTTTGTTTTTTTTTTAATATTACGAAAAGTTTACTCAATTCGAGAAGTTTTCCTTAATTAAGCTCATGCTAAAATAATAGGGCGTCATTAATTTTAGGAAGTAAATTTACTCAATATAAGTAATAATTTTGAATTTTGTCAGTGCTGTTAAGTCAAAGTTATTTGCTTTCCTGGGAAATGCCGGCTGTGGTGTCGCGTGAAGACTACTGCTTCTGGTTCTGAGAGCGCAGGTTCGAGTCCGTTTGTTAGTAGTTAGGATAAGGTGAGTCAATTATTTCAATTCAAATTCCAATATAAATTACAAATTGTATAATTAATTTCATGTATGGAAAAACCTAAATACTCATATAAATACTATAAAAAATATATGAGATAATTTTTTTTTTTTAAATACAATTGCAAAAATTACAATTGAAAAATAAATACAAAAAAAAAAAAAAAAATTAAAAAAAAAAAAAAAATTTTAAATGCCTGAACTGGTACTCTAAAAGAAATAAAATAGTACTGAAAACTAAGAAATTGTGTTTTCCTTAAAATGAGTCAAATCGTTTACTCATATTAAGGCAGCCATGTCATTGGAGCCGTTTCAAGGTAATATTTTTATATGAATAAATAGTATAGTTTATGTGCCTAAGGAATACTGTGCAAAAATCTTGCACGTCAATATTTAATTACTTTTTAAATAATATGTTAAGGCGTGCGAGGAAACGTGTTAGCTTGTGCTTTATGCAAACTGAAGATAATGCATTTTCAAAGATAGGTGTGTCACCATTTTCGACCAAAGACGATCGTAAAAGTATTTCTCCTGTTATTTGGTATACTTCTTCCCGATTGAAGCTGTTACGCATGTTAATCGTATATTTTCTGTGTCAACTGACTACTAGTCTTTTCATAGCAGAGGAGGACGTCCTTTTTCAGTGTTACTTTCATAGCTGTGTACTGCATTCAGGAAACTTAAGGCTTCTTAGCTTTCTATGTATCTGTTTACAGCCAAACTCGATTTTCGAACAAACTGGCTTTGCCTAGGCTAAACTATTTCTACCTATGAACATGCGCTAGGATAAACCTATACCCGGGCCAAATTGGTCTGGCCTTAGCCTAGGCAAAACTGGTTTGCACGTATACATAACTAGGTTTTTTCCGAGGAGGAAACATCGAAAGCCTATAGCCGTCAGTGTGAGATTTTAAACCGAACTAAACCTCTCACTGTAAAAGTATCGATCCCCACGGTAGCACCGTCCAGTATTTCGTGGGGACGGGGTTTGAGCACTAGGCTCATACGATCGTTCCATTCGAATGTACTCAGTCGTGGGCTACATCTAGTAGGTTTTACGACGTTTTTTTTTTAAGATTTTTTTTTTTTTAACTATTTATTTATCTCTTAGATACAGATACAACTTATAGTTTCTTCTTTTATTATTTTTAGTTTTAGGCTTATAATTTACCCTTACATCTGATTTTTGTCGCTAGTATTGCATTGAGCAGGATTACAGGAGAGACGAGTTTCAAACCTGGAACGGCCCAATTTCTAATCCGCGTCTACATTTCGTCTTCACGAACTTTGAATCCGAACGTCCGTGGCGGCTGGAACAGCCTAGGTTCAAGTTCGTGCCAGCGCTTCGAGTGCAAGAATTTTGAGGCTGTACTGCCATTATGACTGAAACAGCCTGGGTTCCAGTTCGCGCCTATATTTTGATAAGTGAACTTCATAATTTGGTTCCAATGCTCAGCTAAGCTTGGGGTTCGTTTAATCACTGGTGCTACGCCGCTGTCTCTCTGGCTCCTCATTTGCTGCAGAATTGAAGATAGTATGTCGACAAGTGACTCTGGCGTAAACACCTCTCCAACGGCTAGTCTGAATTGGTTCATCTGCCGATTGAATCGAGGGCACTCAAAGAATACGTGGCGCCTTCGTTCCCGCCAATTCCACAGTAGTCATAGTACGGGTCTTGTTCATGTTTGAATTTAAACAGGTATGCTTTAAAACAGCCGTGATCGCCCACGAATTGGCTTAGATAAAAATCTACTTCGCCATGCGTTGTATTAATCCAGAATACCAAATTTGGTATGCAGCGATAGGTCCAACCTCAGTCATACTATTCCACATGTTTTGCCACTCTGTAGGGCTGCCTCCCGGGTTCGACGTTGGTCTTTTTGAGTTAGAGCATGCGGGACGGATAACAGGTGCATCGATTCTCTTGCCAATATATCTAAGGGTATCGTGCTGGTGTATGTTGAGTTTACTCCGCGGAAGTATGCTACTTCCTTTCCTGGCTTTCGAGACACTTTGTTATAATATGCTCCAAAATTTTACCTCTACGTTTTCCCGGCTTAGGTATCTAAACAAGCTGTTGCCTCTTCAAAATTTGAGAGAAAATTCCATTTGTGAAACATACAAACAGAAATTGTGTGCATACATACATACATACGTATGTTTGTATGCATATGTACGTTTATATGCACATAAATAGCCACTATTGCACTCTCTCGCTGTCTGAGCATAATGCAATTCTAGTAGATTCTACACACAATTTCTTCCTTCGCTTCGGTTGGTGTTATTAACCCTTGCCAAGATTGAGTGAATGGTTTCCAGCGCCACATGTGGTCTCACGAATCCGCAGGAAAAAATACAACTGCTTGTACATACATACATACATACATACATACATATGGGTATACATGTGCACATACATACATATTAATAATAGATTGGCGCTTACACATATGTTAGTGTTTGGCCGAGCTTCTCCTCCGATTTGTGGCGTGCGCCTTGATGTTGTCACACAAAGCGGAGGGCCCTACTGTTTTACGCCGACTCCGAACGGCGATTGTATTTTTATGAGAAGCTGTTTTTCATGGCAGAAATACACTCGGAGGTTTGCCATTGCCTGCCGAGGGACGACCGCTGTTAAGAAAAAACCTTTTTTCTATATTTTTGCGATGTTGCTTTGACCAGGGTTTGAACCCAGGCATTGTGGCGTGGAAGCGCGCACTGCTTACCACTACACCACAGCGGCCGACATACATATTAGCTATGTATAAATATGCATCTACATATGTATGTACATAAAGGTGCTCCTCGAAAATGCTTTTTTTTTGGAAATTTCATGACCCTACCCCCTAATTTTATTCGTTTTTATGAGAAATAGTATTGCCTATTTTTATAGATTTTTAAAGGCCATTTAGATGTCTCGACCTGTCGATATAGGTCAGAAAATAGGATTTTGTAGATTTATGGGTTTTTGAATGATTATTTTTAATTCGATTTCAAAGATGGAATATGATCTTAGAAGATGATTTATAGGCCTTTAAAATGGTATATAAAAATCTATTGTCGCACTAGGCTTGTTGGGATTTTTCATCGGGTAAATTCAAAAAAGTAACCCTACCTCTCTAAGTTTTTTTAAATTTTGACCATCGATAATTTCTACAATTTCAAACTACGGAGTACTATCTAAAATTAAATCTATTGAATAAATATTGATGAACTCCTTAGCAACATTGCTCAAAAAATCTGCAATTCCGGTACATACACACATATAAATTCAAGGCCGTATTTAAGAAAAGTCGCCTAAGTTCGACAATTCTTATGCGATTGCAATAAATGAGGTATCAGTTTATTTGGAAATAGATTTAATTTTAGATAGCACTCCATAGTTTGAATTTGTAGAAATGATCGATAGTCAAAATTTAAAAAACTAAGAGAAGTAGGGGGCTTTTTTTTAATTTACCCGATAAAAAAAATTCCAACAGCCGACAGGTCGCGACCTCTAAGATCCAATTTCAGATGGCCTACTTAAGTAGAGATTGTCGATTAACTTCTACGATTCATTTTCCGATCATACAATTAATCTGCACTTAAATGGCCAATATTGACTATTTAAATATGAGATATGCAACCCTGTGTTTGTACCAAACAACCAAGATTGATTGGTAGGTTGTTTAATCAATCCCACCAAGTCCCCCACCAAAAAAACAATCAGCTGTTCAGCTAAATAGTAAACAAACAAGCCAATGCAACAACGATTCCAAGGAACCAGCTGCAGTGCTGCCAATTGTTTGGCATATTTAAATAAAGTTGATCTGAAACCCAACGAAAGCTAAATGACATTTAAACAACAATGTACAATTAAACTTAAGTATCGTTTAAATATTCATTTGAAATTGGCCATAAATGACCTTTAAAAAATATATAAAAATAGACAATAATATTTCTCATAAAAACGAATAAAATTAGAGGGTATGGCCTTGAAATTTAAAAAAAAAAGCATTTTCGATGGACACCCTAGTATACATATGTGCGCACAGGTATGTTTAACTACAAGAGGTTCAACTAAGTTTTCCTGTCTAGAATTTCAAGCCAAAAAATTTCGCAGTGGAAAATCAACATTCAACTGGTGCCAAAGTTAGCTTCTTTCTTCTGCGAAATTCTTGGCTAACGACTTACGAGTAATGTTTTCTCTTTTGTTTTTGTTTTGGTTTCATTGCTGGCAGACCATAAAATGGTTTTTGTAGCGAAATTCCGGCCGGCTTAAAGAAAGCGGATCGGAAAAAGTATGGTTGAGCGAAAGAAACAAGAAACTGGGTTGGAAACATAAAATAATAAACGTACATAGTCTCCGCATGTACATACATATGTGTACGAATTTATATATTTATACTATGAATGTATGAATAAATAATATGTATATCGTGATAAGAAAAAAAGACCAAACACTGAACCAAAACATATATACATACATATGTATGTGTATAGGGGAGTAGAAAAACTGGTTTTTCTTGTAAGCTGAATAGTTAAAGGCCTGAGACAGCATAGATAAAAGATACATATGTATGTATCTTTGTGGCTGATGGGATTTGTATGTAAAAGGCATATACAGGTAGACGGTGTTGTATATGTACATAGATATGTATTACATACTATTTTGTCTATAAAAGAAAACTAAACCCATATACATACATACATATGTACTAATTGTGTTGAGTTTGTTTACTTCGTTGGATTGGCGTTTGTTCTTTCTAACATTTCTTCAAAACGATAACTAAATTACCTACAGCTGCAACGCGTGTAAAGTAACGAGGAAACAGAAAATGCCAGAAAGACGCGCACATAACACATAGTATGTACATATGTATGCACACTAGGATGGTCCTTAAAAATCAAATGAACGATTTTTTCAGGCTCACCGCCTCAATCGGTAATACCATGGAGGCAAAGTTCAGATTCCTCTATAGAGACTAAAAAAATTAAAATTATTATTTTTTTCATCTAATACCCAAAATCGATGGTGCATGCATGGTCGAAGATATCACATATAAATTTCACAGGGTAATTTGAACTTTGACCCTGTCGGACACTCCTTAACCGGCTCCAATCGGGGCCAAAATTTGTACGCGATTTCTTCGACTAAAAAAAAATTAATTTTGATTTTTTGAATCTCTATAGAGGAATCTAAACTGCGCGACACGCCTAAGCGTCTCAATCGGAGGCAAAATTTATATGTGAAATCTTCGACTATAGGAGCACCGACATAGGGGTTAAGGACTACCCTAATGTACACATGAACATACGACTACATAAAAAAACTACCACCGATTTATATGGAAAGCCAAACATTTTTGGCCACTTCAGTTTATTCACCTTTTAACAGTTTGTTTTCGTATTATTACTAATTTAGGGCCGTTTGCACCATGTCTAGTTAACGCTAACTGGAGGTACATCCTTCAGTTAAGCACATCAACTGCTTTATCAATCACATGTTATATGATAGGTGTCGATAACGTCGATAAAGATGTTTAACTGGGAGTTAGAATTAACTAGACATGGTGCAAACGGCCCTTAAAGTAAACATGACCGAAAATCGCATAACATCAAACACACGGACACGGAGCGTTTTTGCTGCATTTCAAACATTTGAACATATGTTTTCGAAGAGCGTTCATGCTATCGCATTTAGCAAATGTACATTTACGCAAGTTCGAAATCGTATGCCCTTTGACAAACACTCGTGTTCAAGTCGCTTATTCAGATTCGAATCTATCACCATCAATTCGCACGGAGAAGATAATGTGCAAAAAAACCCTACTGATGGTAGAAAAGAGGAAATTTTGACGGATCAAAGTAAAAAATCTGACATTTCTCGTGGTGAATACGAACGTCAGAATTTTACCTAGCTCATGGGGCATGGGGCATATGAATGATGTCGAAAACGTCAATAACGATGTTTAACCGGCAAGTAGTGATAACCGGACATTGAACAACCGCCCCTTAGTCTGAGTGTATGGTGACAATTGAGACCACAGCTGTTCAGGACACAGTAGTATACGAGAATTGAACTATGTATGTATAATTTCTTGACTGCTGGAGCGAAAATATCCAAATAAACTTGATGGTCGACTATCGCATTCTTACTTCTCTCAGACCCCGAAAAACTAGGTCATTCCCTTACGCCGGCGTGCAATTTACACGCAGTTGTGTTCAGGTACACATTTAGTCAGAATACATACATACATACCTTTTTGCAAACGTGCATTTTGCACGTTCAATTTGCTGCTCGGCTCCTTACCTTGACTAAAAGGCTAAAATTTCATTTAAGAAATTGCGCATCAGCTGTTCATCGAGTGTCTGGTAGACGTGCTGTGTGTAACTACCCTGCAGTAAATGTCGACAGTGAAACTTTATCGATTCGCTATTGACTTTGTCACCAGTACTAGTTCCAAGATATGCGACACACAATGTTATTTGCTATAGACATCTCACATGTGCTTGTCATTGCAATTCTCCAGAGGTATTGACTAAGTACTCCCTTTGGGACCATATGGAGACATTGGCACCAGAGATTCTCTACTACCTTTTAATGTTTATTGTCTACACTTTTTTATACCTTTGGGTAATACAATTAATTGAAACACAGATATGTATATTGTTGATAAAAATGTCTTGTAGATAGTTATTTTTAATAAAAAAGGTACTTGGTTTTTGGCATATTTCTTCAAGGCTAGCTAAACCTTTCTTACAATCTAAAAAATAGTATTTGTAGTTTTTATATATTAAGTCTCATCAATTTCTTCAATAAATTCGATTTCCTCGTATTTCTCAGTCTCATTTTCTTCATCATTTCGGTTCTCCTTTTTTTTTGGGTTTTAATGCGGGTTGTTTGCTTGAAGAATTTTTTCTTTTGGCGTTGGAAAGCTGCTCTCAAAGTTGTAAAAAATTTGTTCGCCCGCACGTGCACGCTTAAATAAATATCTGATGGAATAGAAAATGCAAGACGAAGCACAGCTGTTGTGCTTGTTGACAAAGTGTAGACAATATACACACAAAAACGCTACAGTCATTGTCTATGGCGAGTTCGTACTCCTGCAAAAAGAAACCGTTGTCGATATTTGCACTAGTGCAATTGTCGCTGTAGACGTACATGGTGGCTTAGCGTTGGCTGGCCCCGGGCTTACTGCAGGGTAAAAACAGCGTCGCTGCTTCCTAATCAGTGCAGCCATAAGCAACGTTTCACTTTCGGTTGACTGCAGCAGCGCTGCGTCTAATGAAGGTGCGTCGCTGCGTAGTGCCATGTTTGTATTTACGTAGTACTTGCTACGTATGTAGTCAAAACAGCAGCGGTGGCATGCCAACTGTTGGTTGTAGCGCCAGTGACGCAGTGCATCGGCGCACGTCGTCATCTCATTTCTGCGACGCATAAACAAATACATTCAAGCTTACATACAAATACATATGCCAGCTGTTAAGGGGTGTTTGCGGCATTTGTTTACCAACACCCGGCGACACTGAAGCCGTACAAAATAAGCCGCCATACTTTTTTGGTCCCTGGAATGCTGGAAAACTGCGGAGATGTTTAAAGTTGTAAACAAAAATAAAGCTTCCAGCGGTTTTTGTTGGTCTGGCAGCTGGCTGGCTGGCTGTGAAGCATTAAGGTAAGTTGTTTTTGGAATGACTTGCTAATAAAGGTGTGACTGTAGTTATGAGCCGTTGTAATAGGCGGCATACACGGTGCGTCTGATTCGACAGTCATTTGTGTACGTGCCCTGCAGAATAAAATTATCAATTGATTAAACATAACCCACTTGTAGTTAGCTATTTGGAGGATTTCTATAAAATATACTATAACATGTAGTTAGCTACAAAAAGCGATTTTGAAACTAGTTGACAAGTAATGCAGGAGATTGTTTTCTTTGAACGCGTTTCTATTTAAATATCCTGCACTTCGCAACTACTTTTTCGAATTGAGAACAAATAAGAGGAAGATGTAAACAAATATCAAGTGTAATTAAATAAATTAAGTAAATAAATAAAAGAAAGAAAAATTCCTATTGATATTTTATGTCCAAAAGTAGTTAGTTAAAAGTTAGTTACATCAAATGCAGAGGTAACCACCCTTGACTACACCTAATGCAGAAGTAACCACCCTTGACAATTTCGCGGTAGAAGCTCGCGCCATAGAAGTATAAGTTAGCTTTCGTCAAAAAAATATACAGATAATAGTGACTTTTAGCTCCTTCCTAATCAACTTAAAGTTAGCTTATAGTTAGATACATTTACTGCAGTATGTTAACTGCCCTTCGACCATATACAATTGAATCATTCAGAGTCATGTCGGTGCAACTAAGACATATTTAATTTCACAAATACATCCAACCGACTCGCGAGTCAGACGCACTGTGTATGCCACCTATAAGGTCGTAATGCTACGAGGCATTTATGCGTTTAGATGAATTTTCCTATTAATTTTTTATTATTTAATTTTAATAAGTTTTTTTTTTAATTAAGTTTATTCTATAACAAAAACAATATAAATCCAAGTTTCAATCTTTTTTCAAAAGAAAAAAATCAAAAAAGTGTTATCAAAATGTCAGACTTTTTTTATTCAGATTTTTGGAACTTTTTCGGGTAGACAGTTTTACAGTCATTCAAAAATGGATTTATATGGCTTCTGTTAAAAAATGAATTATATTTTTATTAAGAAAAAATAATTAAATTTATAAAATGAATTATCTTGTTAATAACTGGGCGCCGTACAGTTATGCACCGTTTTTGTGTGCCATATATATATTTATTCCCATTTCTTGTTTAATTGACTTTATTTCATTCAAAATGCAAAAAAAAACACTAGAACTTCATAAACTAGAGGTTACTCACGAATCGCATACATATACTTATTAATGTATGTTTGTATCTAAGTACATATCTCCACATTGGACAAAATATGTGTGTATCTAAACTTTAGTTCTAATTTAAAGTAGATTTTTCTTTCACCGCTACTTTTTCTTATTCTTCTACAACCACTCTGTAGTTGTACGAGCCATGCCACTTATGTACCCAGCAAGACACATTCTCAAAAGTTTTTGTCAAATCATGAGAGTTCGAGGGATAGGAAATCACATGTATTGATGAGAGTAACAGATGATGGTCGTTTTTTGCCCGCGATCGTAATAAAAATTTCTACATCGATCTGCTAACGCATAATGGTACATTCTGTCAGAAGTGTCGGTCTTAAATCCCATCAATTATCTGGAGCTGTTCTTGCTGGGTATGTACGTATCTACACATGCATACATATCTATATATATAAATACATACAAAAAAATATATACACATCGATAAATACCCATACACACCTTGTAGGAAATCCACTGCTAAAAACTGTTGACCTTCAATTAATGTAAGGTAATGCTAAATTTTGAGTACCACCGCCAATTAAGTTGATCACTCATTCAATTACAAATATCTATTACACTGTAGATTTCCAATATTCTTTCATAGAACATCGCTTGTTTTTGAGTTATGCCTTTCTTTCCTTTGAAACTAAAAAACTTGGACACTAGAAGTGATATCACACACACCTCTATCACCTCCGTTTCTCCAGTTGCTTGCTTTGAACTCTCTCTCTCTCTCTCTCTCTCTATCTACCTCTCTCTCTCTCTATCTCTCTCTCTCTCTATCTCTCTCTATCTCTCTCTCTCTCTACCCAAACCGTTTCAGCCGCTTTGACCGTTGTCTAGGTCAGTGGTCGTAAAAGTTATATATTGAAAGGAATCAGTGTTTAAGGTTGTGTGTCTTTTGTACGAGATGAAAGCATAGAAAGCCTAACTTCAACACCATCAATGTGAAAGTAGTACTACGAGTATTATCAGGTAGATCGTAGCCGATCTTGAGCTCTAAACTCTATCTTATGGACCTGACAAAGTGCGGTTCGTCATGAAATGCACCAGCCTGACAGCATACACTACATATAAGTCATTCTGCCCACCCTTGTTGTTGTTGTTGTAGCGGTTACCAAGCACCGCTTGGGTCGGTTCATCCGTCAACGTTGTCGTCTGTTTCAGCTAAGGGGAGGCCCAGGAAGTGTGCGACTTTCACAGGGTGTGTCCATAAGGACAGGGGCGTCAGCATGCCGGGCATTGGTTGCGCACTTCCTCATTAATTCTGCTCAGGTATAAGTTGAGCCTGCTGCAATAGCCACAGCGAAGTTGGACTATTGTGGTGCGAGTCTCCCGAGGCAGACAAAGTTCTGCCCCGTCCACGTCCGGTGGTTGTGTGCGCAGAACGTCATTCACAGGGCGGGAGTCTACATAACTCGACTCTGATTCCCTGTGAATGCCGCTCAGGGCCTGTCGGTGGGCTGACGGGTCCAGAGGTTGCTTAATATTCCTCTGGACTTCGTCCGTCAGTTCGTAGAGATGCCTCCTGACGTGCCTTGGCAAGGGCTCTTCTGCAAGCAGCTGTTTGCTGGGATGGCCACGTCTGTCGCTCCCCACAAGGAACCACTTGCAGAGCATTGCGTTGTGCTCCTTTATGGGGAGCATCTGGGCCTCGTCGTGTAGGTGGTGTTAGGGCGTCATCAGGAGGCATCCGGTCGATGTTCGTAGTGCCGTGTTTTGGCAGGTCTGCGTCCTGCTAGTTCCAGGCGATCACACGGGCGCTGCATAGTTTAGAACCGGCCGGCCAATTGCCTTGTATGTTGCCAACAACGTTTCTTTATCTTTGCCCCAAGTGCTGCCGGCCAGCGACTTAAGGACATTGTTGCGGTTCTGTACTTTGTATGCGCCGAGAAGGAGAGCAGACTGTTGAAGGTAACTCCGAGAATTTTCGGGTTATTCACCGTCGGTATTGTTGCGCCATCAACGTGAATCCCCAGTTGCAGTCTGACCTCCTTCGTCCAGGTTGTGAATAGGGTTGCCGAGGATTTCGCAGGGGATAGGGCAAGGCTCCTTGCCCACCCTTCTGCATCATCGATTTGTCCCCACTCGCTGAAGTCAAGACTTAAGATCATGAGTACATAGGTCGGTACATACCCGTACACTTCGTTAATCGCAGCAAAACAGTGCTGCCCTATCTTTCCGTTCAATCGATTGGTCTCAACTTCGTTTTTATTCCAGCTATATATTGTGTACCACATCCCAATTCCGTTTTGTTTCCATCATCCTAGTGCAAAGCTGCTAAAGTAGGAGATTTCGTCAAAAACCTGGTAAACAGCTCTCTCTGCTTTAAAGTATGAGCGTTCTTTTTATTTGAGAGAGAGATAGGGAACACGTATTTAACTATGTAGCTTTGCAACGAGAAATATCGTTCTGGAATCTTAAGATGAGGTCAGAGGTCTCGCATTCTACCCCAAGGTTTCATTCTTTACGGAATATAAGACTAAAAGTTGAACCTTTCTAACGATTCGGGGAAAGTGCCGCGCACGACTCCGTAACAGCTTTAAGGATATGACTAGCTTTTGAAGAACTTTCATGTCAGTATATATTGCAGCGGGCATTGTTTAGAGCTGCTGTTCAAAGCCAGCACTGACCTCCTACAGTAATGGACAGAGAGAGAGATTTAACTCTGTGAATACCCAAACAAAGTATTCCAATTTTCAAAAATAGCTCCGAACGTGGCCATCACTGTCCTAAGAACTCTACCGAAATATCTTTCATTGCGGAAAGCTTCAGGCTAGTTTTACTATGTACATATTTTGAACGCAACCAATACCTAGAAAGTTTTCAGGTTCAATAACTCAAAACTACATGGTTCGCTATTCTGCTTTGAAAAGAGAGCATTGAACGAGTAAGCTCTAGACACAAATATCAAAAGTATCTACGCTCGATAGCCGCTTTTAACGATAGCTCACAGTTAAATAATAAATTATACAGTGGAATCCGCTAGCAAGTTGCTGCTCACGGCCTACTGAACATTGTAACGTTTTCCAGGCTGAACTAACAGCCATAAAGTTAGGCTGGGACTAGATTTCTAAAGTGTAGCGAAGTCGTCATTCGATTGTTGGACAACACTAACCAAATAACCCGATCATCTTTCCACTAGCATTTTTTGACATGATTCAATAATACAAGGTTGGATAAATATTGACATTTGTGTCAATCGACTGCCTTGTAAGGTTGCATTTGAGAAGGAAAGAGAAGCGGGTAGCAATTTTATCTCCTTTTGTGAAAAGGTAGTAGGAAAAGTAAGTAGTCTGGTAGTGCTGAAATGCGTTTTTGTATACAAATTGAATTAAATATATAAAAAAGATTCCACTGATCTACACAATAGAAAATGAATTAACTTTTTATGGCCACATAAATATTAAAAATGAAATAAATAGATATTCACATAAAATTCTTGCCAAAGAAAAATCTTTGAAATCTTTGAAGAAATGTTCCCAAATATTCAAAATAATCCATGGTTTCACTGAAATTCTAGGATGTATTAAACAAAATTAATGGAATTCAAACAAATCAAAGGGACTATATGAAGAATTATACAAATAGTAAAGATGCAATTGATTTAATGCATATAAATTAATCTTTTAAAAATTATTATATTTGTTGCATTTAAAGATTACGTGTTCAATATCTTAAATTGAATTACATTTGGTTTTTTGTAATTTAAATTTTTTAGTAATGTTTTCTACTTTTTCTTCCAGTCTCTCTTGCTAATCATTATATTGGTTACATTTAAAAGTTATATCTTCAATATCGCAATTTAATTACATTTGGTCATTTAAAAATCTGATTTTTGCAGTCTTGTTAATCATTATATCGGTTAAACTTTAAAAATATGTCTTCAATATCGCAATTTAATTACATTTGGTCATTTAAAAATCTGATTTTTGCAGTCTTGTTAATCATTATATCGGTTAAACTTTAAAAATATGTCTTCAATATCGCAATTTAATTACATTTGGTCATTTAAAAATCTGATTTTTGCAGTCTTGTTAATCATTATATCGGTTAAACTTTAAAAATATGTCTTCAATATCGCAATTTAATTACATTTGGTCATTTAAAAATCTGATTTTTGCAGTCTTGTTAATCATTATATCGGTTAAACTTTAAAAATATGTCTTCAATATCGCAATTTATTTACACTTCGTTTTTTAAAAATGTTAATTTTTTGTAAGGTTATGTGTTGCTTGTTGAACTTTTTATACGAAGACAATATTTCTCCTTGTATTTTAGTAGTAGTTCCTACAAATCAAAAAAGAAGGCACCACAAGCTAAGGCAGAATGCGGGAGCGAGACAACTGCCAGGTTATCCAACCTTGTATTCTTGAATCATGATTTTTTGATAACCTGGACACAGTGAATTCTCTGGCAACTGATTGATCACCATACGAAGCGATGGGAAGCAACCTAATGTCAGTAAACGCTGCGCTAAGAAGGGCGTTTCGTTATCTTCATTCATTGAAGCGGAAAACGACATATGCATGTTCAGAAACAAAATTATTCAAAATCAGTGCATACCTAAAATTTTTCTAAAAAATCGGAATAAAAAGTTTAACATTTTTGGGTGTGATTGTTAAAGTTTGCTGAATTTTTATACCAATTTTTAAATGGGTATTTATGTGGTTCTGGTTATGTAATGTGCTAGAAAAAAAAATATAAACATCAAATAAACCAAAGAAAAGTGGCCAAAATGTAACTTAACTTAATCAGCTGACCACAAGTGAATGTATGTATATTGGACGCCGTGTTAACTATGTTTTTAGATTTTGGGTTTAAAGCACTTTAGCCGTTTGCCAAAGGCTGTTCTTTACATCACCAGCTCATATCTTTCCTACAGGGTATGGAATTCAATGCCTTTTCACTGTAGTTTTCCACATGCATACATACATAAATACATTCACACAAACATGCGCACATATCCACGCCACTCTTCCACCCATAAATTTCAACGTCTGCAACCAGGGGTGAAATTTGTAGTGACACATCTTTGCTTTGGTCGCCTTTGTTTTTTGTTTTTGTTGTTGTTTCTGTGGCGACCTACTCCTCCATGGACAAGGCTTTTCAGTCTGCTTTTTTGGCGTACGTGCGGTTTGTAACGACGCCCGGTTGTGCTATGACGCAGCAACAACAAATTATAAAAAATAACAGCGTAAATGCACATTACAATATTTCAGGTGCAAAAATGTATACAACTTTAAAATTCACTTTCGTTCAAGTATGTCCAAAAAAAAAATTATATTAAGTGTACATGCCAATAAGTGAATTTGTCGCGGAGAGGGTAAAGTAAACAGGTAACAAAAAAAAGATGCGAAGTCGGCTTGAAAAAGAGAACAGTGTTGCCGTTTTGATCCATATTCTTCAAAAGTGATACGTGCTTGTGCATATTTTCAGAAGATACTTTATTTTTTGCTCTTTTCGCGAGGTACTTAAATTTTTCGCCGTAGTACAAATTTTGATACATTTTAAAGAGAAAATATTTATGTATGTATGTATGTAGTGGCAGCTTTTAAAATTTGATCGAAAATACTGAAACATTTTGGGGTAAAATAAGCTTAAAGAAAAATGCTTTAAATGAACTACATATGTATGGTACGCAGTTCTTAAGAAATTTGCTATGCTTTCTACTACGGTTTTCTAAAGTTTTTTTGTTTGAAAAGAGAGCACAAAGCAGGCCTTGCTTGCAACAGAAATATATGCCCGTTCCATTATTTCTTGAGGAAAGAGTGAGGCAACCGGCTGGTGAAGTATCAGATTTCAAAATTCCTTGGACACACACACGAAATAATGGCAATTTTTTCTTGACCATTTCTTTCGAGAGCTGCATACTGGCCTTAAATATGTAAATTGACAGTCAGTGCATTGGCCTTAATTGAACTAAATTGTTGCATTGCCACTCATTGAGTATACATAAATACATACATATGTACTAAGGCTTTAAATCCCGAAGAATTTTAACAATCCCGGGATTTCGGGATGCGAAAAACTCTTATCTGGGGATCCTGGGATTTTTGGGGATTTTGACTTTACTAAACTACACAGATTCATTGTCGCCACAATTTTAATGCAACTTCTAAATATAAAGCAGGTTTAAAGTAAAAGGCTACATGAGAAAACGGCCCTTATCAGGCAGGTTCGGAAATTCACTTCCGAGTGCAAATCACTCAAATCCACTTTGAATCCAACTTTTGGTGTCCTGCATTTATCGTTTTTCATGTCAAATGCACGAGAGTTAATTTTTTCGTTTTCAACATCCCTTCCACTCTGTAAATAAATCAGTAAAAATCTGGGCTGTAATCCCGTTATTTCGGGACATCGAAAAGTGTCCGCGATACTGGGATGTCGGGATTCTGAATTTCGGGATTGAATGGCCTAATATGCACGTATGTACATTTGTGCATGTATAATGCTTGTGGAAGAATGAGACCTCGAGTGGCGCATATATAGTTTAATCTTAACAATTGACTTTTTCCGAATTTCTTTCCAACTAATGTAAGTATTTTTAACTGCCTACCCAAGCCACAGCTTTACCAACTAAAATTTCAGATTTAATTTAAAAACTGTTTTTATTTTTCTAATTATTTAATCCATTAGCATGGGTATGTTACGAATTTCCATACTTCAACAGCTTATCAGTTAGTAGGCTGTCATGCAGCTTATCAAAGAGACCCCGAATTACATATTTTACACATACAATTGGGGTATTCACAACAGTGTCGTAAGTGTTGCTGTATGTCGTAAACTTTAAATGCCTAAAAAGGATATTAAGGGGGTTCGCAAAGTACCACCAAATTAATATTAGGAATTTTCACAGTGTTAGAAAATAGTTGGTTGTCGTTTCATTTATTTAAGCTTTTAAAGTTTACGATATACAACAATACGACACTTACGACACCGTTGTGAGTCCCTCTAATATTTCACTCCGTTGCATTGTAAAAGCGATAACAAGTATGACAAACAGCCTACTAACCACATTATTGATAGCACTGTTTACAAAAATTTTACGTTTTTCAACAGATCTAAATAAATAAAATTATGTATTTATAGTTTCAGAGCAAATTTTTTTGTATATAAGTGCGTGTTAAATGCGTTAACATAAGGGTGCTCCAAAAATACATGCGGTGGGGAGGATGTTTAAAATCTTAAGCACTTACCCCCTAAGATTTTTCCAAATGGACAAAAATAACCGTATTTTTTTATTAAAAAAATATATATGTATTTAGAACTGCCCATGAAGCTTTCCATGTATTTCATATGGGGAAATTCTTGAAAATCAATATTTTTCGATCGGACAACTCTGTTTCCGATAATAATAGCCAATTGTTTATTTTACAATTTTTTAATACTAACTAGGTCGTACAGGCCCCCCAAAAGCCTTAAAAAATGCCCATAAAATAGTTAATATTAAAAAATGGTAAAACAAACAATGGGGTATTATAATTAAAAATCTTCTGAAAAGGAACAGAGTTTCCCAATTGAAAAATATTGAGATTCAAGATTTCTATACCATATCTATGAAAAAAATTATTTTTTTGTATCCATTTAGAAAAATTCTACATGGTGAGGGGTTAACATTTTGATTTTTTTTATCACCCTAGTGTGCATGCTTCTTTGCTCGTGCGTGGTGGGAGTTTTAGCTATTTACTGATAAATTTAAAAGAAATAGCAGAACTTTGATAATTAAATTAACAGGAGAGATATTTGATAGACCGAACTATTCGTTAAATTATTTACCTTAAATGATTTATAAAAAATGGTGTAATAAGTCAAAACAATTTAAATCGTATGTGGAACTAATGCGTGACTGAAGTAAAACGTTTTCTTCTTATAACGATTATAGCTCACCTTATTAATGATTATATTTCTGCATGGTAATTAAAAAATAACTTAATCTTAGTTTTTATCTTAATCCTAATCTTAATCTCATTATTAAACTTAATATTTATCTTTACCTTGATATTAATATTAATCTTTATCTTAATCGTTATTT
Organism: Rhagoletis zephyria; assembly: GCF_001687245.7. Lineage (NCBI taxonomy): Eukaryota > Metazoa > Arthropoda > Insecta > Diptera > Tephritidae > Rhagoletis > Rhagoletis zephyria. The sequence continues at coordinate 74,752 of NW_016157415.1, read as the reverse complement.
TCCTCTTCATCTTAATCTTAGTCTTAATCTTAATCTGGGAATCTTCATATTCATATTCATCTTCATCTCCATCTCAATCTCCATAATCTTAAACTTAATCTTAAATTAATCTTAATACTAATCTTAGTATTAATCTTAATCTTAACCCTAATCTTTATCTTAGTACTAATCTTAATCTTAATCTTGATCTCAATCCTAATCTTAATCTCAATTTTAATCTTAACCTTAATCGTAATCGTATTCTTAATTTCATCTTAATCTTATCTGAATCTTAATCATAATCTTAACCTCAATCTCAATCTTACCTTAAACCTTAATCGTAGTCTTGATCTTATAAGTGCCACATCTTACAGGCAATCCTATACATCTCCACCTTCCCTTAGTTTCGACTAAGCAGTAAATTTCAGCAGTTCTGCGTTTGATTTATCTGAGCGAGGCTCCACCGCGTGGGACATAGTTTGTGCAGTTGGTTCTCGCTGATTCATTCGCTATCTCTTTCCCGAATGCGTATTAGAGTAATTTAGAATAAGTCTTAAATTGAGGCCAACTGTCTCCCACAGTCCTCCATTAGTTGTGACCGAAACGAAGAATAGGAGGGCACCTGAATTGCAATCTGGCTATCGGAGAAATTGTTCAGTTGCGTTCTCGCGAATAACTTCAAATTGAGCTGCTCAATGATAGTCCCCGCATTCCATTTCTGATTCTTCTGTAAATACAGCCATGGCCCCTAAACACTGGGACTCTACACAAATCCAGTCACTGTGGCTTGTAAATTTTTTATGAGGTTGTGGTTGGCCCAGGTCTTTGTAGATCTCATTGCAACCTTTACGCCAACAACAGCTTACCTCTGAGTCCGCTGACCGCCAGCACAACGCTCCATTAGGCAATATGGCTCGGACTATAATCCCCATCCGTTGCCCACTTTTGATTAATAGAGGGCAACCAATTCACCCTGTTAAAGATATCCAGTTATGTAACCTTGAATTTGGATTTAGTAAAATTTAGTGATTTTTAGTTGCCTTTAGATTCACACTAAGAGGAAGTCGGGTGGTTAACTGACTCAAAAGTGTCAGTTCTGGAGGGCTTTGATTTCCTCTTTTTTCACGTAGATTACCGCGCTTCTGAAATGACTCCCAGTAACTTAGTCTCTACCTATGTTCAGGCTTCCGAACTGCTGCTCGTCAGAGAATGTTTGACCTCCCTCTCATTACTCTCAGAGTAATTTATAATCAGGCTGATTTTGATTCCGGACCACAGAGATATCGGGGTAAATTGCGTGGCGAATGACTTACCTTAGATTATTATGTTACCGCCGAATACGGAGCAGCTGGAGTCCCTTCGGTCTCCTTGTGGTTAACTCTTGCTCAATTGGGCCTAAGCTGAGAGAACGTTGTATAAAAACTAGACCATGCGTGATTGCGGTAAAAGGAGCTTCTTACGGTTACAAAGCCTATTGGTGTTGGTTCTGATAGGTTACTGTGTGATTGGTATTCTGCTGTAGCAGCTGCCAAAGGATTATGAATTGGAATCATCTCAGCACTTTGTATTGGACTGAGTTCGCAAGGATAAAGTGGAAACTGGTTTACGCCTAGCAGACATTAACTCTTAAGAATCCACTCTGTCGAAGAACAGGATACAGGGAGCCAAAGGAACCTATGTCGTTTCTTTATTGCAGGAAAATAACTAGCCTTGGATAAGTAGTCAGAAGCGGCGTAATGAACATTTCCGACCAATTTCGATTACACTGTTCCAAGTTTTATCGTATACTAAATACCTGGTCACACTTACAACAGAAGCTTACAAAGTAAGGGATATACATATACACATACATTTTTGTGTAGGTTAAAGTACTGCAAGTTAAAGTAAGCTGAAAATCTTAAAGATCGAAGGTCTCTTCCAGCATTTCATAGTCATAAATTAACTCCAAAGCATATTAATGCGCTGGAATATTTATGGAAGCACTGAAGTAAAACAGACGACATGCTCTCAAAGTGTACATGCGTACGAGCAAATATGCATCTTATACATATGTACATATGTATATGTAACATAAGTACAGTGCTTATCATAACTATACAACACTCACATATTTAGAAGTTTGACTACTTAATTTATTACTGTACTAGCAAATACCCGACGCGCTTCACTGCGCCTAAAAAGTATTTTTGTGTTGTTACTGCCTCCCAAAACTCGAATAGCCTCATTCATAAAAAATAAAATAGATTTAAAGAGCTTTTTTTCGTAAACCTCTTTAGTTAAACACCATTACTGTGATATTTCGTTTATTTTATCCTATTTAAATGAATACAAGTTTTCAAAGAGGTGGTAACCCCCCTTAAAAACATTTTTGAGTGTAAACTTTACTAAACCTCTATAGTTTGATACCCACTGAAATATTTATTTTATCTTGTTAATTAATTGTTGTAATTAGTAAAAAATTTTCAAACAGGTAGCAAAGTTCCACAAAAAAATTCTCAGCTATAAACCCACTTAAACCTTTTCCTTTTGACAGCCATGTTGCCATATTTAATTTATCTTATCAATTTACCTAAACTGCAATTTTCAAACAGGTGGCAACTCTCTTAATTTTTTTCTTCTATATTTTAAGTTAGATCTTAAATATTATTTGGTTAAAGCTACATTCAACTCCATGAATTAGTTTTCGACCGATGCGCGTAAAAACATGCAGACAGACAGACAGAAACAAATTCTAAAAATTGTTGATTTGGCTTCTGTTGCTTTAATAAAGACTTCCATATAATTTTTTTATACAACTTTATTATACGTATAGACAACTTAAATTATTTATTTATTTAAATATATAGTTTATTCTTTGATAAAAACCGTATAGGCCAAATTTCAAATTTTGTGCAATATTTAAAAACAATTAACAAACCTTTGTAAAAATGTCGAGCCTTTTAATTAGATTTCTTAGGAAGATTTGGAGTAGGCAGCTTTGTAGCCCATTCAATTTTTAGTTTGAGGTAGCTAGGACTTACCGTTGGTTTTTACAACTCTTTTGTTGAAGATGTCAGTAATTTTCTTCCATACGAAATACGTATGTATGTTCGAAAATTTTTTTATATGGAGAAAATGAGCAACGCCTTCAACAAAAAAATGCCTGTTAGTCACAGGTTTACTTCAAACTTGCACTTTATTATATGAAATTGAATGGGCCACATAATTGCGTACCCAAAATCTGTCCCATAAATCTAATTAAAAAGCTCAAATTGTTTACTAAATTTTGTTGACTTTTATATATATATATATTGCAAAAAGAATAAACTTAATTAATGTTAAAAAATAATTAAAATTCAAAAATTATAAAATAAATTGTCAAAACTTGTCAATATGTGAGTGTCGTATAGTTATGATAAGCACTATGTTTTCTAGTAAGAATATCAGATAAAATGCGTGACCCTGACTACCAGTTTACACAGCAAACTTTTGAAGGCATGGGAGGTGCTGGGGGCTTAGAGGAATATAAAAACTTCAAGCAAGCAATTAGTGTGCCAACAAGCAAACGTGGCAAAGTTGGAGTACACCAATTCTTAGGTCATTATGAATTTATGTTTGCACGAGTATAATAACAAAAATAAACTAAAAATTGTTTTTAAATACAATAAATTAATTTCCGCCTCCGTGTGAGACTCTGCGTCCGCCCTCAGCTACACCAACATCATCAGGCAGTAGTCCAAGTAGTCCAATTCACGCTCGACTTGCAGCTATGCACGTAGCAGCCGAGCAACAGATGCCGAGAACATTATACGTATGAACTAGGGATGTTTCGAATGTCATAATTTCCACATTCGCGAGTGCGAATTCGAATGCGAATTTTCGGAATGCGAATGTACGAGTGCGAATGCGAATGCGATTGTGTGGAATAACATTGAAAAAAGCTATAATCAACTTAAGTCATCGTTTTTATTACTTAAAAATTTTGTAAATTATTAGAACATTTAACGAGGGCTTAACCTATACAGTGTTTTAATCTACTAGTCAAAGTTCAAAAGGGCATACTATATTTCAAAAAAAAAATAATAATAATTTTGCTGCCTTTTCTCCCTTGAGGCGATATCTTAGAGGCTCGTATATAAGGCCGGAACGCTGACAGGTGGAGCGCTCAAATATTTGCGGGCCACATCTGTCAATTTGCCGTTTTGTAGTTTAGTTTTCCACCAATCGAGAGGATTTTCACCGAGATGAGCTCGTTATTCTTTAAGGCAGGCCTTCAATTGGGCTTTAGTTTCACATTTTTTAATGTCTCCAGATTCTAAAATAATTTCTACCAATGTTGCTTGATATACTACTTAAACGTTTAGCGCCTGAAGCTAAAAGTCGGTTATTGTCCGCACCCTGGTTAGATAGACTTAGAGCCATTTCAACATTATTAGAGTCGAATCTCTGGCCATGTACACATTCGCATTCGCAAAACATTCGTATCATTTGTTGTGAATGCGAATGTCGAATGCGAATGTGTAAAATGATGCGAATGATTCGTATAAGTAATGCGAAAGCAAATATTTGCAACATCTCTGGTATGAACATATGTATGTATGTATGTATTTTATGTGACGTACTCGGGTGAGTGTGCATCAGCAGTGAGTAAAAACGTGAAAAACAGTGTCGCACGCTTTTGTGATTCCAAAGCAGCCATGCCCAGGGCAGGGCACTTGCTTATGGAGTTCTGCTAACGTTGGGCATGACTGTTCCAAAGCGATTTATGCTGCTGCCGTTGCCGCTGGCGACGATCATCAAGTTGATGGCGATGACCACGACGACACTGAGACGTCACGGTAGCAGCAACGGCAACAGACAATAGTGACGTTGCTTCTGACTAGCAATCAAGGGGGCCACTTGGCGCTGCGCCAGCTACGCGTTCAGCAGACAAGAATTATGAATTTATTTTTGTTGTTGCCTTTGCTGGCTCTTTGCGGCTGCAGTGTATCTTGCTCCTACTGCGGTGACGGTGACTACAACGACGGTCAATAAACTGATTCGCTCTGTGATGTTATAAACCAGCCTTGGAGCTGAATATGTATGTGCTGATTGGTTGTGGGTGTGTGGGTTGTGTTTACAGTTTTACATTCTTCACTGACTTAGCCTCAGAAAGCTAAGAATGGTATTCCGAGGTACTTGGTGCTTTACTTCAGCTGTAGGATCCTATCCAGCTAAGGCTGACACCAGTCCGGAACCTTGTACTTATTTCCTGGTGGAGAGTACCATCAACTATTTATTTTAATCGTGGAAGTGGCATTAATGACCTTCCATTAACTGGTAATAGGTTTAGCGGAGATTGGATGAGCGTATGCTAACAAGTTTCGTTCAAACAATTGCGAGGAGACCTTAATAGTCTGAACGTAAAGAGATATTTATTAAACTTATATAATTTTAAAACTAGAGAAATAACTACCAATTTTTAGAGAGAGATAGAGAGTGAAATGGAGAAGGCACGCTCCCCTTAGAGTAGGTCTTTTGAACTCCTCACTCGGCATGTCGACGTCTTCCGAATGAAACCAAAAGAGCCTGCACTTGAGTATTTATACTTAGTATTCTTGGGAAAGCTGCATTAATGATAAATGGCCAAAGCAAAGGCGAGTTGTTGATTAGATAAAATCGAAAAATACTTAGGCTGCATTCCTTCCAGGTTTGAGGCATTCAAGTCCAATGAAATACCTTTCTTAGCGGAAAACTAGTTTCAGTGTCTATACGGGAACCTCAATTCTATTTCTAAAACTCAAAATGTGTTGGTTCGTTGCTATTTAGTCATAAGGACTTTGCGTTTCACACCCACTAAGATACTGGAACTCACACTTCTTCGGTAGTCCTCAATGATGGAGTGGGTTTTCACCCTGACGAGGAGCAAATTTTACCAATTTTGAAACCGCAAGTTTATCCAAATCCATAGGCATTTGACGCCTTGGATGAATTTGATTCAGTTTAGGAATGGTTGACCGAGTGCCTCAAGCCTCATGCTTGCTACAGCTGGATCTTGTTTCTTGCAGAGTAGTCCGGGTCCTTGCTGTTGTAGCAGGAACCCTTTGATGACATATTTCGGTATGTACGCCCATGGCACGGTTTTACATGGATACAGCCGTGAGTTTGTAGGCATTTTGCCTGGCTAATTTTTTAAAGATAATTCTGTTTTTGAATGGGCAGTTAATCTAGATCTGTTCGGTAATTTTTATATGAATTTATATAGCTCTGATAAGCTTTCAAATGAGAAATTTCCGTGATTCTGCTTTTGATTTTCTTCAGCGATGCACCCAGTCGACACATTTCGCGCATAGCCGCTGAACACTTCATTCACTGTCCTATTTCCGTGTACCCGTTTCCTGGGACCAATATAGGGAAGAGCGCTTGAGTTTCCACCCGAGAAAATATTTACCAGCGCTCCCCGCACAAAGTCACGTTCAAGCTTGGAACAGTTAACGCAGTGAAGTATAGCCTTTTTATCGACTAAATACTTGGCTGGTCCTTGATCTTATTCTAGATGGGCATCGTCCTGGAAATCGCTCTTATGATCAAGTATGATCCATCCTCTTTTTCAATTGAGCCAATTACTGGCGTAGCTGAGTGGTCAGAGATGCAAACTTATACCCGGTAGGCCTATTGTTGTTTTCAATGCTGAGATGCTGAGACGAACTAATTTACTTTTTCTTACTGTTTATTTGATGATAGGAGATACTTACCTCCATATTCATTCGCTTCAATCCCGTATACGGCTTGAAAGAGACAACGTATAGTGCGGCTGTTGAGGCCAAATATGTTGACACTATCAGCTTACACCAGTAATTGTTCCTGAACTGTTTAGTTCTGCGGCTCTTATTAGCTTCTCCAACAACGGATTTAATAAATCGAATCGCCTTGTCCGAAACCTTGTTTAGTATCAAACAGCCTGAAAAAGTCCTTCCCAATTCCAATGGAGCTGGTGGTATCGCTTAACGTCATTTTACACAGTTCCGCGGGTATACCAAATTTAGACTTCGCGGCATAAAGGCAACTGCATGTGTGCGGCGATCCTCCGTTTGCCGGTCTTTTCCAAGATTTCTCGGATGATGAATATTTGTTCTATGGCGGATTTGCATAGTTTAAAGCATACTGATAAGCTCCAATGAGTTGGTTCAGGAAGGGCTTAGATATTACGGGCATAATCGTCGGCAAAACCCCGTATGCCACATTAAGAAGGTTTCATGTGGATTCGGCAAAGTACACCGAGTGTTCAGTTTTCGGGCAGATATTCATTATACCAATTTTTACTTAACAGCTGGCGCATGCGCTTCGCTGCCAGCATAGCTTAGCCAATATTATACGGGGCCGCAAGTACCTCGCAGTTTTTAAGCCGCATTATTGCTGTTCTGATCTCGTCTGGGTCGGGCTTCGTCGCCCTTCATTAGTCTAGATTCTTCGTAAACGAAACCGAATATTCGTTTAAACACTACCTACCTTTCTATTCTAACGATCCTTTTCTCGCGGGTGTTTCCAAGTTTTGTCGTAAGGCGAATACCTGGTCTACGGTGGATTTACCAGCTTTATAGCCTAATAAGGTCCAATCAGTTCGATGGCGTTGGGCTTCAGTCTTTGCTTGGAAGGCTGATCCCGTACGCGACCGAATACTCGTTTCAACACTACCCATTGGGCACTTACACGATGACTCGTGTAATACTGTTCATTACAAGTGTAAAAATTCCATTCATTAATCCACTGGTGTACGTGCGCTGTAAGTTGCGTACCATATTTGGAAATTAAAAACATGTATGTTAATGCATATCCATTTATAAAAAACTTATCAACACACTTGTATTGTAAATAAAAACAATGAATTCATAATGAGCGCTTCGTACGCGTGATTTAAAATACATATGTATGTATATATCTTTGTGCGTATGGAATAGTAACTTTTGTCGGGAAGCTAGCTTTAGTATAATGCGGCATTCCCTTTATTCTTTAAACGACAAGGAATTTTTTGATGAGACTTAACAAGAATATTGACTTGCTAGGATTCGGAACTGTTTCTTGCAGGTTTATTTGCCAAAAGTTCTTCAACTGCTCCGCGCCAGTATGCTGCGAATGCTGCATTATGCCAGAGCCAGTCTTTCGACATAAGCTACTATTCCATACGAACACAGATATATGTACATATAGGTAGGTAAGCCGAAATTAGTGCATGAGGAGCATCATTATACCCATCTATTAACATAACTGCCAAAAAGTGATAGCCCCCCACCATACGTCACGCGCTTGACAGCCGCCGCCGTGTCGTTTCCAAATTGCATACATTCACGTCAAAGACGCGATAGACGTGGAAGCACGCGAGAGGTGCGAAATTCAAATATGTAGCATGATTGTAGATAATAAAATGCAGGTTTAAAGGCCAGACTTAATACCATTAAACTACAAAAAATAGAAAAGCAATAAAAATGTTAAGTATTGAAAAATTGCGCCTCAAAATTTGATAACAATAGAAATTCTATAAATGTATACATATGTACATATTTGTATGTACATATGTACATATGTATGTATGTGTGTATATTAGACTGGTTCAAAAAATTCTACTTTTTTTTCAAAATTCGTCATGAAATATTTTCGGTACAGCGAAAAAGACGCCTGTCAAAAGCCGAGCCCTTAATTTTAAGATGTCTCTGTTTTTCATATACATACATACATATGTGCTCGTCAATAAAACAGGAAACAAATTGTGAAATTTTATATGAAGGCTGTAAAAAAAAGCCTAATATTATTTCCATAAATTCAGTCCTCCAACAGTTATTCGAAGTCGAACATATCGAGCTCTAACGCAAGCGACATTTTTTCCAAAATTTTATTTTTGATGCAGAAATATTCCTAGAGCATCTAGATGCATTTCTGCATCAAAAAGAAAATTTTGAAAAAAAATGTCGCTTACGTTATTTTGGCGGTTAGGGCTCGATATAAAAAATTTTACGTTTTTTTTTAATTTTCGGCAAAATCTTAAAATTTATCAGGAATTGCCGGTTCCACTAGCATTTTATGTGAAAAATAATTTTTTACCTTCTTTCAGTTGTCATATTAAATTCAAATAAAAAAAAAACAATTTTTCACATAAATTTATTTGGTGAAACCGGCATAAATATTATAATTTTTTGAAAAGTTTAAAATTTTTAATTTATTTTTCTTTTTTAAAACCTCATTTAACAATTCCTGAATCGTAAAGCTTAATAAAGCGTGTATCAATATTATATGCAACCCAAATATTGACAAGTTTTAGGATTTATTTTTTTATTTTGTCATAAAAATATAGATTATTCTTTTAGTTTAAGTTAAATGATTCAAGAAAAATTCTATGCTATTTAATGATGTTTTAACATTTTGTTGAAAATTTAAAAAAAATTTACTTTTTTTATATGTTCGACTATGATCCTGAATAACTTTTGCAGGAGTAAACATATGGAAAAATTGAGACTTTTTCTACAGTCTTCAATTTCTTGTATATGTACATACATATGTGTATATCGCTTATACATACATTGAATTTCGAAATTGAAAATATTTTTTTCCTATGTTATTTATCTGGAAAATATAAATTCGCAATGAGCGACCTTTAAATCTTAATAAAAATGGCTGCGCTTTAAACAGGCGTATTTTTTTTTACTGTCCCGAAAATATTTTGCAATGAATTTTGACAAAAGAACAGAAACAGTCGATTTTTTTTAACCAGTCTAATGTATAGTTTCTGTATAGCGGCCAACGTGCTTTGTGAAACGTCGCCCAAGCGCCAAAACCTTTTTAGTCAAATATTTTTTGTTCTAATAGGTTCACGTAATTAAGTACATACATATGTATGTATGTATGTATATAGTTAATGTTTACAACGGGCAAAAATAAATTTCAGATTAAGATAAAGAAACTAACACTTTTTGATTTGATTGAGCAAAGACAAAAAAAAAAACGATAACAAGCAACAAGTAGAGCTAAGCTCACGCTGATACAGTGGGACAAGAGTAAAAAAATCACACTGTTTTATATTTGTTTTCATAAGTGTTTTTATGAAGAAAATGTTTACAAGATATTTTTTTTTTGTTTTTTTTCTTACGAGGAGAAAGCATTGCAAGCCAAACCTCATCAGTGTGAGACTTTAACCCGAACTAAACCTCCTAACGTAGAAGTACAAATCCCCCCAGTACTACCGTCAGGTATTTCATCGAGAGGTGGTTTGAGCGCTGAATAGTCGCCTCAACGTGGAATAGTCGGGTCCGTTTGTACCCACGCACCATAGTCACGTTCGCCTACGCCTACTAGAAAAAATCTGCTTTTAGAAAATGGCACCGAATTAAAAAGAGGCCTTTTGCCACCATCACGAACTTCCATTTGGATATCCTCTCACATCTCAGAAGCAAAGACAAAACTATTCGCTTTCCAACTCTTAGAAAGCGATGCAACGCGGTCTACGAAGTAAGAGTTTCACACTTGGATCATGAAGAGCTACTGGGAATCTCATCAACGTGATATTTTGTTAAAATTCCCAAAGAAGTTTTTCCCAATGTTTTCCATTTCTTTCTCGCCTCTACAGAAATAGGTTTTTTGGCTCCGAAAGCAATAGTTATAAGGCCAATATTTCAGTGTTCCTTTAGTAATCCCGTGAATTGTCATCGTTCACGGAGCTATGCCTATAGTTTCTAGATTCGTTCATAAGCTGTTAGCGGCTACCCTAACCTGCTTCTCTACTTTTAAGTGCAGGAATGCCAGAGCGGCTTGTTTCCATAACAAGCTCTGTCTTAGATCCTTGCATCGCACAGCCGCATGTTTTCGAGAACCCGTGTGAATTGAAGAGGCAAGGCTAGGCAAACCCGATTTAAAAACCTTAAGTAGGTCAAGCGCCACTGATTTTCGTCCCGCAAAGCCGCAAAGCGGATAGATAGAAAACTGATACCACGGAAAATATGCTATTCAGATGCTTTATTCGTAAGGCTGAAATAGTTATGACTCCAAAATAGATGAGCTCTTTGAAATGTGGTCGCATCCTAATTCATTTAGCAGAACATATTCCAGATTTCATCATCTCATTGGGTATTTTCAAGCTGAGAACTCAGCTACGCGACTTCTTTAAAAGCGTCTATACATATATCGGTAATCAAACTGGTGTGGCAAAAGCTGTGGCTGTGAATTAGAATCGAGGTGAAAGTCAAGAGCGATCGCCTAATAACCGAGAGCAAAATGAACCGGTAAGTTGATGAAACATTTACGCTGAAACAGCTGGCATCCCATTATTTCCTTCCTCACTCACTGTTGATTTGCTAATTACTGTCATAGGCTGCTGGTATCACTAAGTACCAAAAATGTTTAGCTTTGTGGTACCATAGCGGTATCTAAACCACTACTTTCGAAAATAGTTTGTCCACATTTCAAAGCAATATAACCTACGGTGCAGTTACAAAAATGAGGGAGCGGCAATGAAAGTACCAACGACCACCAACAAATGAAAACGGAACTGAAAAATAAATAAATATACAAGCAATAAAAGAGAAAAAAAATACATATTTATAAGCATAAAGCGATAATACAAATAAAAACAAAAACAAAAAGAAAGATATGCAACAAGTGGCCAGTTGGTTTCTTTTGCTCAGCAGCCAGATACATATGTATGTGTTTGTTTACCGCTAATGGAAAGGCTAAAAGCCAACTCCAAAATGTTTATAATCTGCTAATCTGAATAGTTTGTGGTAAATACCTTTCGAATTCATAAACACGCGTTTCACGAGCCAATCGAGCAGACGAGCTACGTGCTCGATTTGGAGGTCAACCGGTGGGTAGGAGATTGACTAGCGGTACCGCAGCTTATCACTGGTATGGTAGCAATTATATTTGTAGTCATGTACATAAATATGTATGTATGAAGATACGGGAATAAAAATTAAAAAAAAAAAGTTTAATAGTAAGAAAGTTTTTAATCAAGAATTTACCATTAAAGCCGGTTTTATGCGCTTGTTTATTTTGAAATGTGAAAAACATGCCATTTATGAGGACCAATCTAATACATTTGCTAGGCATCAATTAAAATTTAGATGCTTGTTGGAATTCGATTAAATTAAGTACTCTTAAATGGGCTCATTTGTGACAAAATATTAATGGCGTTTTCGTTTCTACCAAAAATGTTTACCTTCTCTTTGCCCTCTAAGCACAAATACTAAGAAGAGGGCAATGAGAAGGCAACATTTTTTGTAGAAACGAAAACACCATAAGAAAATTTTTTGTCACCTTTTCGGGCATTTCGCCAATTGAAAATTTTCACTTAAAATCAGCATGGATGCATCGATTATGTAAATTAGGTTAGGTTGAAGTGGCTGACAGTGACCCCACTAGTACACCTAGGCCCCTTTTTATGGGCACGTTGAGAACCCTTCTACTCAAACCATCATGTGAAGTCTGAGATATCTAATAGCTGTGATATTCCAACCCTAGCTATGTCGGTTTAAACCTTCCTTCTTCTTCTACAAAATGCGGGACATTCGCATAACACGTGTTGCAAGGTTTTTCGCTCTTCTGCAGTAGTCTTTATGGGGAACTCCCAAACTCTCCGCATGTCTTCCGGTGGCAAAATAGCCTGTTATAAGGGTCCATGGGTTTTGTTATTTCCCTTCTACCCAGAGTGAGGACACCAGTCGCCCATTTCCCATTCCATTTCGGCCACATCACTTTCGTCTTGCTGCAAGTGGTGAAACTTGTCCATCTGTCTCCGGCTAGATTAATAGACACATACAAGGATCCCTTAGAATGAGCCTGTAGGTAGCGAGCGACATGCCATCTTGCAATTTCGACCGCATTACTTTTACTTTCACCCATTCCATGTGAGGAACACATTGCTCAGCCATCCCGCTTAGAGATCTGCGGCAGTCCGTTATGGTTTTTGAGTTGCATATGACCGAGGCATGTGCTTTGAGTGCCACTTGAATGTCTGACTAGATGAAGATGTTGTTACACATGACTTCTTCTGTTCGTAAGTGCTCCCGCCTTTTGTATTGCAGAAACCTAAGTTTGAAGGGCGAAATGATTTTCTCAGCCCCAACTGTGCCGAGAAGACTCCACCTCCTAGTCCCTCCTGACCGAAATTCTCTACCTGGAATAGAAATTGTATACCGTGAGGGTAGGGCGCAATTCCCAGCTCCATCCAAACGTTTCTTTATGGCAATATGGCTTTCTTTACCTGCTCTCTCTCTTCATACGCTCTCTCTCAACTCTTTTACCGGATGTAGTTTTCGTCCAGTACCATTTATTTCTAAGTATTTTGCGGATTCTGTAGTGAGGACGATGTAGTGTGGGGATCTTGTTCTTCCTAGTGAAAAGCACCAGGTCAGTTTTGCCAGGATTTCCTCAGAGGCCTTTCTGCTTAGTAATTTTTCAATTAATCTTGGATAACCTTGCAGGATATCAGTCAGTGCTTGTGGAAATTTTTCACACACAACCATCGCAAGGTCATCGGCATACGCAGTGACTTTAGAGCCACCCTCCTCCTCCAACGTCTGCAGCAGTTCATTAATCGCCATAACCCATACAACGTAAGTGCCCAGCTATGCTCCTGCAGGTTTATCCGCACCAGCCTTCTTTTGAGACTAACTGTTAGTCGAAGCCCAGATTCGTTGGAGCCGACGTGATTGTCGTAAACGTAATATGTTAAAAGCTTCCTCGATATCCCGGATCACTACCAGTGTACATATACTCCTGTACCATTAAGGATTTCCCAATATGTAACACGATTTCATGCAACGCTGTTTCATATTGTCGGGCTAAGATGTCATAAGTTTGTTTGCCATCGATTCCCTGGAATGGCATTAAATCGTAGTCGTAGCCGGATTTTTCTCATAAATAAATAATGGAGCATGGTTTTTTCTGAGAAGCTTTTTGGTGACGTAAATGTTTTCGGAACTTTCTCGTAGGGTATTGAAATTTGTTCTCTCATCTTTTGCGAACCAAGGATTAGAGTACAACTCCACAACAAGCTTTACAGCTTTACAGATTACGGCAATCATAATGCAGGGCGAAAGCTGAGTAAGGTGTTTATTGTCTATCATTGTCATATAAGGCAGCTCCGATCTGAGAGAGCTTTAACTCCCTATGCGTTAATATAAAATTTAAAGAAAGCTTTGAAAATTTCACGCCGCATGACTTAAAGCTTGTCGTAAGTGCAACGGCTAAGATCCATAATATAAGTCCTTAATTGGAAGCATGCAGACCTTACTGCTGGTCATATAACAAACACACGACACATAGGGACCTGCCGTGGCACCCAAAATAATATGCTCAAAATTTGCCATATTTTCTAAGGCTATTCCGACCCTTTGGTGAATCCAGTAAGTTATCAATGGGCTAATATTGCTCAGCTCTTCGAAAAATCTAAACCGAATTCTTCGATCTACGAATTAGTTTCGTATCTGTAATTTGTGCCCAGTGCTGCGACTAAAGACAACGCGACCACTTGCTGCCACGTCGATGGCGAACCAATTCCGATGATGAATAACCCAAAACTTCTCGTAGTCACCTTCGACAGTCTACTCTCTTTCGCGGCGTATACAACCGCTATTGTCGAAAGGCTAAAGAGCCGTAACAAGGTCCTCAAGTCGCTAGCCGGAAGCACCTGGGGCAAAGACAAAGAAACGTTATTGGCAAAGTACAAGGCAATTGGCCGGCCGGTTCTAAACTATGCAGCGCCCATGTGGTCGCTGAGGACTAGCACGTACAGTGGACGAAGCTACAGACCTGCCATAACACGGCACTCCGGACCGCGACCGGATGCCATTGCACCATCTACACGGCAAGGCTCAGATGCTCCCCATCAAGGAGCGAACCAAATGCTCTGGAAGCAGTTCCAAGTATGGTGTCACAGACGCGGGCATCCGATCAGACACATGCTTTCAGCAGAGCTCTCGCGAAGGCACGTCAGGGGGCATATATGCGAACTAACGAACGAAGGTTCATAGAATAACCTCTGGTCCCGACAGCATACCGACAGGCTATAAACGGCATTCGCATGCAGTCGATATCGACCAGCATGGCCTCCCGACCTGTGAATGACGTTTTCGGTACACAACTACCGGACATGGACGGGATAGAGCTTTGTCTTTTTCGGGAGACTCGCGCCACCATAGCCCAACTTCGCTATGTATATTGCAGCAGGCAAAACTCGTACCTGAGCAGATTAAACGCAGAAGAGTCCAACCATTTCCCGGCGTGCGGAGAGTCACGCCACGACTCGAGACTGCCCTTAGCATGCCCATTCTGAAATTCTAATGGATGGTTTACATCTAGGTTTTACTCGTTCAAATGCTGTTGTGCTCAGAGTGAAATAGTCTCCTTCAGTCGTTTTCGTCAAGCTTGACTTACGGTAGACTCAGGAAACGTTCTGTTTCAACGGGGTTGGACCAAAGAGAGACGGGTGTTAGTGGACACCAAACGCTCTTGTTTCAACTGGTGAGTAGTTTTTATGTAAGTGCAAGTATCCACGGATATACATACAGGCATTTTCAAAAAATAAATCCGGCTAACTATCGAATCTCTGTTCGAACTGCATTCAAGAATGATAGAATACAAGATTTCGCATCCCCGAAGACGATGAAATTTCTCAATTTCAGCGGATTTAATGTTTGTTGTTGTTGTTGTAGCGGCTACAACAACCCCGCCCAGATCGGTTGGTATCTCAGTCGTTGTCGTCAAGTTCCACTAACGGCAACCCTAGGAAGCGTGCAGCTTCTGCGGGGTTTGCCCATAGGGACAAGGTCGTTAGGGATGTCGGGTTTGCCGGGCATGCGAAGAGATGTTTCGAGTCATGTGGGGTCTCTCCGCATGCCGGACATTCATTAGGCACATCCTCATTCAGCCTACTCAGGTAGGAGTTTAACCTGCTGCAGTAGCCGGAGCGAAGTTGTGCAAGTGTGGTGCGCGTCTCCCGAGGCAGATGAAGCTCCGTCTCGTCAATGTCCGGGGGTGGTGTGCCTAGAACGGCATTCACAGGTCTAGAGTCTACATAACNCGTCTTCGGCATACACAGCAGGTGTATATTTCTGGCCCAGGGTTTGACTCGATGCCAGCCCTGAGTAGGAGAATGCGTAGTGAATGTTGCCCTATGGACGGACAACTTCTGAGATACTTCGCCGACCTAAACGGGGTTAGATCGCCGAAACAACAGCCCTTGGTCGGGTGAAACCCGAGTCATTCCGGTACGTAGAACCGGCTGTCGTGGGAATGGGATTTAATGTTTCTGAGGCGTTGCTTACTTTTTGTTGAAAATAGTCAAAATCAGCAATACCAAAGGAGCGGCTTGCGGAATGCCCCACATTTGTTCGCTATATCGTGATCTGCATTAATAACGTGCTCAAACTTTTTTAATTTAACTCGAAAGTTTTATCGAACAGAGCTAAAAGAATGGAATCAATTTTTTTCAGCTTTGGCAGCACCACGCGCGTTTGCTAACAGCTGTTAAAACAGCTGTTCATTTGTTTATAAATTAGACAGATAAGAATTTTCATATCACTTTCGTTTGGAAAATTTTCTTTTCCCCGTATTATATTTGTACATTTCCATTGTATATTTAAAATTTCATAGTATTAAATTATGCTTTAAGATGGACTTCAGCTTAGACTCTAAAAGCGATGAAGATTTTTTTGGATCATTAACACGGTAAGTCGGTAAAGTTTTGCTAGTTTCTGTATGCCAAAAATGTGGTCCTTGTTTTTTCTTTTTTGGTAGGCTAAACACCGATTTGGAAAATCTTTTTGCATTCGAAAACCAACGTAGTGTAGGAGGTGAGCAACAGGAGTCTCTCAAGTACCAACCCACTAAACAAACATCGAGTAATGCCCCCACTACAAATCGAACTATCACGGCCAGCTCAGGCGCAACAGTGCAAGCCTGGCAAACGCTGCTGGCAAAGGTCGCTTATGCTTATAAAGAAGGAGTGCCTGTAGGCAAAGCGGGCGTAGCGCTGTTGCAAAGCGTGGAAAATGAATATCGAATAATCATCTACAAAGCCAAATTAAATGTGCTGACCACTTGTTCGTTGCGCGCTGACATGGCGCAAGTTCATCGCAGCCACAACTATTTGCAATTCTACGACGATGACTTACTCTGTTGGAGTGTTTACTTCGATGCAGATGCCAACACTGAGGAGTTTGTAGCAAAATTAATTGAACTGAATATTGTAGTTAGCGAAGGTGAGCAAAAAGGGGGAAAATATGCTATTTCAGAGTTAGAAAAAGCTCCAGAGAACAGTGTTTCGATTGCGGCTACTAATCCAATGTGCTTTAAGGATATAGAAAAGCCTCCTATAGTAACATCTAAACCCACCAAAACGGCGTTAATATGCCGCATGGCCAAAATGGGTCAGCAGCTACCGAAATTGTCACCAGCAGCAAATTTGCAAAACAGTTTAGATGCCACCGACTCTTCGGATGCCGAGATAATATCCACGCCATTAGCAACGCCACAACTCAAACACCAACCAACGCCGCGTAACTGCAGTAGAGCGTTGGCAAAGACACAACCGCTGTCCTTGAGCCAAATAAATCCATATCCTAGTGGAGCGGTTAGTGGTGCTTTCGAGACACAATTCGTGCAAATGATGCTCTCCGAAAATCGTACCCATAGCTCCGAACTGCGAATGAACGTCAACAGATTGGAGAGCAAAGTAGAGAAAATAATTGATAAAATCGACTTGCTACATTCCAGTTCTGGCGATAAAATGGATAAAGAAGATGAAATGTTAGCACTTGAAGAAAAAGTTTTGGAACTGAAGAAAGAAAATCGGAAGCTACGGCAGACAATCGAGGGGAAGTATGAAAGTAAACCAAATTGTGAACAAATATTGCAGACCTTTAGCGCTGAGCTGGCGGATGTAAACCTAGCCAATGTCGATAGCCTGGAGAGGCTAGTAGGCGATTTGTTGAAGCAACGCGCAGCCATGTATAACAAATTAGAAGAATGGGAAAGGGATCTGGCAGAAAAAAATGTGCAATTAAAGACGAATCAGTCCCGTATGGACGATGAAGAAGATATGTTGGCAAAAACGATAGCGAAGAAGTCACAGCTGGAAGAAGACGTAAAATCGCTGGAAAATCGCTTGATAGATAAGGAAAAAATAGAAAGTGATTTACGCCATCAACTCGCTGAATCGAATAAAGAATGTTTAGAGCAGAAGCAACAGTACGAGGAAAACAAGCATAAAGGAACCCAACAGGAAGAGGATTTAGACTCACTTCAAAAACGCTTGGCAGACAAAGAGAAAATAGAAAAGGATTTGCGGCACCAACTGGCTGAAGCAAACCAAGAGTGCCTTGCACAAAGACAACAGTATGAGGAGAGTAAGCTAAAGGAAGCGCAAGTCAACGCAAAAGTACGCGATTTGGAAGAACAAAATACTAAATTGCAACAAACACTGGAAGAAAATAGTAAGAAGGCGGGGAGCCTCAATGAGGAGGCAGATGAGTCACATGAAGATAGACTATCCGTTCAACAACAAATTGAAACAGTATTGAAGAAGACAATGAACAATTTGTATGCTAGCTTAGCAACTAAATTGGATAATATTGTGCCAGTTCAGAAGAATGCCGTTATAGCAATAGTGGGCAAAACCATACGCGAGGAAACGCTCAAGGCAATGGACGAGTTGAAGCAAAAGTGATTGTTACCCAATGTGTACGCGTTGAATGCTTGTGGTTATTATTGTATGAGTAAAGCGGTTAATATAACAATATTCCAATAGCTTTATATGCCCTACAAATTATCCAAATTATGTTATAATAAAATTTATACGTAAATAATATAAATTGATTTTGTTTTAAACATATCAGTCGGTACTGTGGTAAATCTATGGAGCTATATTTTTAAATGGATTGCTTCCACAGCGAATATTGGGGACAATAATCATTTATGAGGTTGTACGAAAAAGAATCACAAACTAAGCCTTTCAGTAATAATTTTCATTATTATTTGTAGCATAGTTAATTTATTTTTCCTTTCAATAAGATCAACCAAATGTGTACAAACCAAGCCTTTGCAGCAATCTAGTTTGTATGTATGTATACCTTTAATAATATTACGTTAAATACATACATAAATGCTCTATTTTTCCACTGAGAAATATAATTTAACTAATCATACAATTAATGAAACATGCGCGCATAGGTATGCAATGTATATTATGCATACATTTGTTTGCTTGCATACAATCTACGCAAAGCCAAAATAAAATTCTTAGTCATAACTATTTTTTTTTTAATTTGTTTGAGGACATAAATCGGCTATTATGTGTAGTGGGCAGTGGTTGTTCTACATATTAGCTACATACCTACAAGGTTCGAGCTTGAGTGAGATGGTTAACTATTTTTGGCACTTTAACTAATTAATACGTAAAGTCACACAGCAGTTTTAGAATCATTTATCGCCTTCAAATGGCTTAAGAAATAAAATTAGCTTTATATGTTACATATGTTTATATTCCAACAATTTATTATATATGTATGAACTGATTGTGGAGCAGGAAATCAGCCATGTAATGTTGCTTGCGTATCCTTAAAATCAAGCCAGTTAATCTCATTATCTTACAATGTCACACAACCCATTTTAATCGGAGCTTGTCTCATCTTCATCACTGCTGGAAGGCCGCGCTGAAGCACGATGCTTCTTGCGCTTCACACGCGACTTTTTACGCCGCATAGCAGGTGTTTCAGCTTTACGCTTGTACTTTCCCTGCTTGTTTTTCTTGCGGCCATACTCATCGTCGTCACTGCTAGTGGGCGATTCTTCATTGTCGCTGGAATCTGATTCGGTGTCCGAGTCTTCGGTACTGGAGTCTGTACTACTACTACTGCTGCTGCTACTACTACTTTCACTTGAAGCTGAGGATTCTTTGTGTTTTTTATGTTTCTTACTTTTACCGCGACTTTTATTCCTTTTACGTTTTCTGGAAGATGACGATTTCTTTGACTTTTTCTTGGACTTGGATTTTTTGTGACTTTTTTCGCTTTTGGTTTTTTGTAGTTCGGCTTCTTTCTCCTTTAATTCCTTCATGCGCAACTCAGTCAATGGTGTTAGATAGTCCAGCTCGGAATCGGAGCTAGTGCTGGACACGTCAAGCACAATTTCCTTATTGGGGTCAACCTGCGGAAAGTGGAAATTAAATTTTCCTGTTGATTTTTTATTATGTTTTTAATAATACTGTAGGATATATACCTTTAAAAAGTTGCGGCACTGGTAGGTTAAATGCCCTGCATATCCACATTTCTTGCATGCTGCGCGGATCGTCTCCTTGTTGGGATTCGTCAGTGGGAAGCTCATTATGAGTCGGTGGTTGGTCAAATTGCTATTTTATTGCTTTCTGTTGCGAGTGAATATTGTTGCGGCTTAATTTTTTCAATTTAGGCAATTTTCCGCTTAACCTTAATTTTCCTGCCAGGTAAACAACAAATTTTCGCACCGCACAACAAAAAAGAAAAACAATCTAGTGTATAAAATGTACTCGGTATTAGTAATGTCAACATCTGTGGATATAATGAAACCGGTAGAGCTTAGTTCTGAAAAATTCTTAATTTGCCGACTTTGTGAAGTGCAAATAGGAATCCTAAGCACATAAATGCAGAATAGCTGGAATTCTCGAAATAAAAAAAATGTATACGAGGATTGATAGAGATCATTGAGGTGAGCTTAGGTATCTTTTCTTGGGGGGAAAACAACAACTACAAAAGGTATTAACGGAAAAAGTTCAATTTAAGCATTTTTTAAATCAAAATTTTTCAAAAACCCATTCCAAAAAATAAACCGTTATTTTCTGCTCAATGATGAGATTTATAGGTATTTTGCATTTGTTCCTTTAATTTAATTAGTTTTAAGCTTTTTCGAAGTTTTCCGAAAATTTTGTAAAAGTTTGATTCATTTTGCCACCCAAAATGCACTTCGCTATACAACACTTAAACTTTCTCTAGAGATGACAGCAGCCAGGAAACGTCATCAAATTTGCAGCGAAGGAAAAGTGCGAAAGTGTGAATTCTTTGAAAAATATTTAGTTTTTCAGGCAGATTAACTGCAAAATTAAAAGTAAATGGTAGAAAGTGTTCTTGTTCGCGCCCGTAACTTAAATCCTAAAATAATACTGACGCCGGTTCAACAAAAACTCAGTTTTCCCAACTTTTTGCTACTATCGCCATACGCCCCCAAACAGATTGGTAAATCGTAAGCACACAAACAACTGAACTCCTGAGGCAGAGCAACCAAAGCTGAGAACAAAGCAAACTCATTGAGGCACATTTTTTTCAGTTTATACAGCATTTCTCCATTGTCAGAGCGCTGTGAATGATCTCTTCCGCCTCACCAGTTGGTCTGTTCGGAAGCGTATACAACAGCCGAAACAGCAGTAGTATCAATACCATGCAACAACAATCCAGCGCCTCCGGCAGCAGCCCATTTGCCGCCTATTCATCCTCTTCATCCAGCCCACAAATGGGCTTAGATGTTGAATTCGGTGCTGATCCTGCGAGCGGCGCATTCTTTCAAAGTGAAGGACGTAAACATGATGATCTCAAACAGATGTTGGACAGCAATAAAGACGGACTGAAGTTAGAAGCCATGAAACGCATCATCGGCATGATAGCGCGTGGTCGTGATGCAAGCGATTTATTTCCAGCTGTTGTGAAAAATGTGGTTTCCAAAAATATTGAAGTCAAAAAATTGGTGTACGTATATTTAGTGCGCTATGCTGAAGAGCAGCAAGACTTGGCCTTGCTCTCAATATCAACATTCCAACGCGCATTAAAAGATCCAAACCAATTGATACGTGCCTCAGCTTTGCGTGTACTTTCGTCCATACGTGTCAGCATGATTGTACCCATTGTTATGTTAGCTATACGTGACAGCGCTATGGATATGAGTCCATATGTACGTAAGACAGCGGCACATGCCATACCGAAATTGTACTCGCTGGATCCAGAGCAGAAAGATGAATTAGTGACGGTTATTGAAAAGTTACTGTCCGATCGCACAACGCTCGTGGTTGGTTCTGCGGTAATGGCGTTTGATGAGGTGAGTTGGTTCGAATACTGCTAAAATTGCCGTCCTTGGGCTGGGTAGTTACTTTGCATATTTTTTTTATATACACTATTTTGGTTTGGGACCCGTACAGGACAATATACAAAAATTTTTACCACTCGTAATTATTATCAAAAGACTTTTATAATATAAGAAAGTCTTTGAAGCTATAACTTTTATAACAAATGTAAGTCTCAAAATAAGACTTAATATTTATTTATATCAATGATAATTATTATGACAACACTTTTATTATATAAGTCTTAAAATAATAGTTATCGATGACTTAAAAATTTTTTTTCACACATAATTATTATCCAAAGACTTTTATAATTCTTACGAAAATTTGGATGACTTTTTTAAAACTCCACCATGAAATCATTATTATTCTGGGTCTCTGCCTTTATTTGTATTGAGAATGTTTTATTAAGGTAGATATTATTTTTAAATTAATTTTGTTTTAATATCTTTTTAAGCCAAATACATTTGTTAACTTTATTTTAGCTTGATCAACCATAAATCTTATCTTGAGTTCATTTTGTGATGATTTAAAAAGCATGTAATTAAAATAAAAAAAAATAAGACAAGCTTTTATTAATTGTAATTAAAAAAGAAAAGAAAAATCAAAATCCGTACCACCTAATCGCTAAATTTGTGGAGATATTTCTTTCAACTTAAGTAATATAAAAGTTTTAAATTTAAAACAAATTGAACCATAAATACGGATTTTCCATTTATCTTTACATCTTCCCCACCTATCAATTTAATTCATCTTTTATATTGAATCTTCATCGCGTTAGAAGCTAAGTTTTAAGTTGTCTCTAGATCATCGAGAAGTTGGTTTAAAATTTATTGCAAGATTTGATTACTTGCAGGTGAAACTTGAAAGCTTGTAATAAAGTGAATTTGGTTTTACTTATTTCTTATTTTATACATACATATGTATGCACGCATTTTTATTGACTGTTATTAGAAAAAGTTAGGTTTATAACTTAAATTCTAAAACATTTACAATTCGGAATTCAACCTCAATTTTCATTTTCCATATTTCCACATTTCCAGGTCTGCCCGGAGCGTGTGGATCTAATACACAAAAATTACCGTAAGCTCTGTAACCTGCTGGTTGATGTTGATGAATGGGGTCAGGTTATAATTATCAATATGTTGACACGCTACGCTCGCACCCAATTCGTCGATCCGAACGTTGACGAGCCAGTCGACGACAATGGTAAGCAGAACCAAGATGGTGGCGCCGCTGGGGAAAATTTCTACGAAGAATCGTCAAGTGGTGACTCCTCCGAAGGCAGTGGTAAAGAAAAACGGCAGAAAAACAAACGAAAAAACAAGTCTGACGCAACGAAAGAGCGCACATTTTCATCATCCTCATCGTATCATGTGGATTTAGACCATCGTCTGCTCTTGCGTCAAACAAAGCCGTTGTTGCAGTCGCGCAACGCTTCGGTGGTCATGGCTGTGGCACAGCTATATCATCACGTGGCGCCGCGCAACGAAGTGCAAGTAATAGCTAAAGCGCTAATACGCTTGCTGCGCTCGCATAAGGAGGTACAAAGTGTTGTGCTCACATGCATTGCATCGATGTCGACCAAACGCAAAGCCATTTTCGAGCCACACATCAAGTCGTTTTTTGTACGCACTAGCGATCCCACGCACATCAAGCTACTTAAACTGGATATACTAACGAATCTTGCATCAGGGTCAACTATTGCGCTGATTTTACGAGAATTCCAAACATACATTTCCAGTAGCGATCGGTCGTTCGTGGCAGCCACAATACAGGCGATTGGACGTTGTGCTGCCTCCATAAAGGAAGTGACCGAAACTTGTCTCGGCGGGTTGGTACACTTGCTATCAAATCGTGATGGTGAGAAATTTTAAATTTTTACATTCTACACAAAGTAATCAATGAATATTTATTAATTTTTAATTGTAGAACACGTCGTCGCAGAGAGTGTGGTAGTAATAAAGAATTTACTGCAGTCCAAGTCCGCCGAGCACTACGAAATCATCTCACAGATGGCAAAGTTGATTGATTATATAACCATACCAGCGGCACGCGCTTCAATTTTATGGCTCATTGGTGAATACAATGAAAAAGTGCCGAAGATAGCGCCCGATGTGCTGCGCAAAATGTCCAAAACCTTTGTGGATGAGGTGCGTCATGGCAGACAGCTGTTAAAAGTTATTGTACTAATACATAATTCCATTTTTCTTTTATTTCCTGCAGGAGGATGTCGTCAAGCTGCAAATTCTCAATCTCGGCGTAAAGCTTTTCCTCACTAATCCTGAACAGACTTCGCTACTCAGCCAGTATGTATTCACTTTAGCTCGCTACGATTCCAACTACGATGTGCGCGATCGCGCACGCTTTTTGCGTCAATTCATTTTCCCATCCAATGGGAAAACCACCGTACTCTCGGAAAATGCGCGCAAGATTTTTCTCTCCGCGAAACCTAAGCCAGCGCTGGAGAGCAAGTATTGCGAGCGCGATCATTTCCAACTCGGCTCGCTTTCCCATTATTTGAATATGCGCGCCACAGGCTATAAAGATTTGCCGCCATTCCCCACTGAGGCGACCGATACTTCTGTGCGTAACATCGAAGGCTATATGCACGAGACCACTGCTGCCACTGCAAGCACCAGCGGCGCGGCAGCAAGCGGTGTAGCCACACGTACGCCACAGAAGCAAGGCGATAAGAGCGCGCATACAACTAATGACAAGAATTTCTTATCGGAGTCGGAAAAGTCTTCCGCTTACTCGGAGTCTGGCTCCAGCAGTAGCTCTTCGTCCTCATCATCGAGTGATGGTGAATCCTCTGAATCAGAAAAGGGGCAAGTGAATGATGTGGCTGCTGCAAAGCCCAAAATACAGTCAACAGGTAGTGAGCCCAAGTCTGATACTACCACTGTACTGGTAAATAAGACAGCCAGCAATGGCAATAATAATGTGCACCTGAATGTCAACAATAACGGCGATAATGACTCGGGTACTTCCGATAGCGAATCTTCATCGTATGGCTCATCTGAAAGCAGCACAGGTAGTGGCTCGGAATCTGAAGATGGTTCAGAAAGTTCCGAGTCGGAGACGGAGAGCGAAAAGCAACGCAAATTTCAGCGTGTCAAAGAGAAGGCCAAGGAAACGAAAGCTAAAGAGAAGGAAAAGAATGCGGTTGGGGACGAAGCGGCCGCAGCAGCAGCAGCACCGGTGAAAAGCAACCTGGATCTGCTGCTAGACTTGGACGACATACCGCCTGTTGGACCGGTAATGACACCATCGCTCGGCGGTTTCCTAACGCCTGGTATGTTGAACATACTTAATTTTTCAAATAAGTTTTATTAATTCGATTTTCTGCAACAGCTACACCCTTAGGCGGCGCTGTTGGCCTGCTACCCGTCAGCGCTGCCAACCGCATCGAACTCGTCGGCCCCTCACACATCGAATTCAAGCATCGCGAACTGCTTAATAAACTCTCTGGACACGGACTTCAAGTGAGCTACCGCTTTACACGCGGGCCACATTTATATTCTTCCGCCATGGTCTCCATCGAACTGCAATTTATTAATCTCTCTAGCACTGAAATAACCAATATTCATCTTAGCCAACAAACGCTGCCAGCTGGCATGAATCTCAATGAGTTTGCACCTCTGCAGTGCTTGCAACCGCAACAAATGGGCACTAGTGTGCTCGGCATAGACTTCAATGACTCCATACATGCCGTTGAGTTGGAAATCACCAGTAGCGCCGGCAAGTCACGTGTCACACTCAAGCCACCGGTCGGTGAGCTAGTGCGCTCAGTGCAAATTGGCGAGTCATACTTCAAGGAAGAGCGCACCAAATTGCGTGGCATGAATGAACATCAGAGTCGCTTGCAGCTGCGACGGGATGCAGTCGATGTGGCAGCATTGAAGAAACGCATATTCGAATGCATTAATGTGGCGCCTATT
The DNA here is from genome assembly GCF_001687245.7 of Rhagoletis zephyria. Classification (NCBI taxonomy): domain Eukaryota; kingdom Metazoa; phylum Arthropoda; class Insecta; order Diptera; family Tephritidae; genus Rhagoletis; species Rhagoletis zephyria. The sequence goes on along the minus strand of NW_016157415.1, from coordinate 48,742 downwards.
GCGACGAGTGAGGGCAATAATGAGCTGCTTTACTTTGCGGGCCAAACTATGAACTCGAGAAGTCTGGTGTTAATTACTTTGGACTGGCAGACATCACATGGCGAGCAGTTGGCTTTGATGGTGAACTGTGAGAAAATGGTGATTGGCTCGATGGTGTTGAATGAGTTGCGGAATGCGCTCAGCTTGGCTTTTCAGTGTTAGGAATGGGTTGACCTGAAGGCAAAACTTTAACTGAAATGAAAGTTTTTTTTATATGATTTGTATTTTAAGAAAAAGTTTAATGAACAAATTTGCTATCAAAAACCAAACTCTGTTTCGGCTCCTTATCGTCTAGCATGCGCTCCTAATTTTCGACGAAATTGCTGAGCAAAAAATATTAAATTATAGCATAAAATGATAAACCCTTTTTATTTACGATGTCTTATTTCGGACGCGCCGATTGAAGTATACTTAAAATTTGAAACTTTAAAATAAGAGCAAACGTTTAATTTACGACTATTTTTTAGTGTTTAGGCTATAAAATTTTAAACCGAACTCTCAACGAATACTTGTATCTTGATTTGCAAAAAAGGTATGAAAATCAAGCGCTGTTTTGAAAAGTACTTAAGAAAAAATATATTTTTATTTTTTGATCGATATTTTTCTTATTTTTTTGTAGCGAAAACAATTGCTGATTATGAGTGAAATAAATGAAATAAAAAGAAAAACTATACAGCAATAGGCCTCTGAGACTTAGCACGTCTTTTACAAGCGGCATAGGAAATCTGGAAATTGCAGGTTGGCTGCATGAGGTAATGGTACTAGAGGCATTGTTATGCATATTACCTTATCCGATGGAATATGCATGAAAGTGTACTTCAAAAACTTTAGAAAACGTTCGATAGACAAGAAATCATAAGCTCTTGTATTATGACATTCATAAGCTTACAGCGCTTGATTTAAATATAAAAATCTCCGAAATTATTCGGAGTGTTGCTGGGGTGACCGCTGTGGTTGCTTTTAAATATGGTTCGATTTGGACACTCGTCAAAATGGTCGCATATTTGTCATGAAATTTGTTCTAACACAGTCCTTTTCACACGATTCTACTAAAAACAAAAATATGTCAGTAGGCAAAATAACTGGCATTCTATAAAAGTTTAAACAATCTAAAAGTTCAAAAGTTTATAAGGAATCGTCATACAGAACTGTACAAATATCCAAAAGCTTAAACAAAAATGGATACAGAAGTTATTAAATAGGTGACTCTTAAACTCGGAACTTGGAAGATTTTCATCCATGTTCTGACGGCTCATCCAAACTTTTGAGACCTTCGAGGGTTCTTTAAGATTAAGGGAACATCTCTAAATAAAATATTACTGCAAATATGTTGAGAGCTCACTGTAAAATAAACTTTCAGAAGCAAAGCTCCAATAAATAAAAATAAAGTTTAAATGATTTAAAAAAATTAACTGATTAAAAAATAGACTACACCCACTACCATAAGGATTGCTAATCGCTTAAAGCTTAATGCACACACCTTACTTCAATGGAATGGCAACATTTTTTTTTTTCAAGAGCGAGCATCCTACATATGGTGCTTGTAGAACTAAATGTGCCTATTTAAATGTAGCGCGAGGTATAATATAAAATTCAACGTCCAGCCAATATTATTGCAATGATAAATCATCATAGTAAGCTAAATAAAGCGTAAGCAAAGATAATTGCCAAATTTCTGCCAGCATAAAAAACGATTAATATTAAACACTTCTAAATACTAGGGCTGGGAGTTCTATCCGTATTTTTTCAATTTCCGGATGTTCGAATATCTGGTTAAAGAATCCGATTAACAAAATGAACGGATATTAAGCGTACGTAAGAACAGCATAAAAAACGGATATTAGCCATATATTCGGATAATAAAAAATGGCGGATCCCAACGTATATGCGAATTTTATACGAATATACGAAGGCATATCCATATATATGGATAGTCCCAGCACTACTAAAACTAAAAAAAAAATTGTTTTTATGCTCCGAAAAAAAAATTAAAAGAATACGTATCTTTATCTAAACTACTCTGCTGTTGTAAATCTGTTGCCTTTATGTGTATTTGTAAATGGTCAAAATAAATATATACAAAGATTTTAGATGTATGTTCGCGCATTTATAAGCTATGCATTGTGTCTGCATATTCTGAAAGCAAAAGCAAATTTAACTTGTGAGGCCTTTTCTTGCTCTATAACATTAATCGAAACGCAAATTTGTGTGCAATGTATAAAAAAAAAAATAAATAAATAAATACTAAAACTTCAGCAAAACGTCAGCACTGAAATTTTAAATTCGCTGAAACTAGTTTTTTCGTCGTATACTGGCTCAATTAAAAACATTTTGTCTAAAAGTTTGTAAATAACAAGCAGTGTCAAAACGACCAGAACTAGATGCATTCGAAAGAGAAACTCGGTGCATATTTTTCGAAGCGTAAATTATTCCTCTCCGGTTTTAAAATCCATTGCCTGAGGCTTTTATACCCCCTAGGTTTTTATTTAATATTTTCTTTATTGTCAAAGTTGATAAAAATAAAAGGCTTTAAAAATAGTTCATATTAATTTTCTTAAAAACTATTGCATAAAAAAACTGTTGAGTTTATAAGAAGACTTTATTTACTACTGTGTGAAATTTTAGATAGCTTCAAATTTCTATTAGACTGCGCTTAACTAATCTATTATATCAAAAATATTATAAAAAATAGTGTTTCCGGAGCACGAGAAACGCGTTGAAGTGAAAGCTGTTTTTATGGCCTAAAAATATACAACAGTCAATTAAATGTTTTTATTCATTTTTTTGAGGCAATCGCCCTCATTGCGAGAGTCGTGTCGAATGCAAGTCGTTTTTCGAGAGTCGAGTCGTATCGAAAATTTCACGTTATTACCTAAAATGTCCACTCGACTAGTGTATTAAAACGAAAAAACCTTGGCAGCACTGTATAGTTTTCGACGAGTTTGGTCGTTTACTTATTTCAGTACCACAATAGACAATGCTAATGTTGTGGAGTCGTACAATTTAGCCTATTTTACGACTTACGCAATGAGGCTGATTATTCGCCATCTGGTTCTGAGCCTTAATTCGACTGTTGTGCGCTGTAGCTGGTCAAATCTCACCTGGGTAGAAAATGTACAGACAATGCCAAAGCAATACGATTAACTGTACCCAGCTGACACAGCCTGTAACGTTAGAGAAACGTTGTTTTAATGGCATTCTAATTGGTAAAACCCCGGAGGAACTCTGCAAATTTTAGGCGGCCTTTGAACGGCCTGAATAATTAAAAATTAGATATGACGTAGAGAACTGTTGTGACCTCGCAATTTCTTACAATATCGACTTAACGAAAACTCCTCAGTAGCTTATGCTAAAGTGCCTGCTGAGCTTAAAGGAAAATCAGCATAACTATGCGCGTCGAAAGGTCTGGATATTGCACTCGTCTGAACTCATATCTATCCAGACTCGAGCTCGACATACCAAACACGTATTCGTCTTATCGCAATTACACCCACGACACAATCCACCACTTTGCTTGCCAACTTGAGCGCACTCAGACCCCTCTCCTTTTGGCCCAACCCCGTCGATCAGCACATTTTCTAGACAAACTAGACGGAGCTTAGCGGTGCTGCTACAACAACACGGACCAATTGTGATTATCCAGAACACTAACTACTTTTTAAACTGACGAACCTCGCCAACTTCGCAATTGCGCTTAGGTCACTTAAAAATGTCTGTATACCAATATATGTTATTACTAAGTCCACTAAGTTTTTCGGTGTACTTCGGAGCTGCACTTGATAGGCAAGATATTCCTCTCATCTTTCGATACGGCATCGCATTCAAGAAGCAAATATTCGGAAATTTGATCAGCTTCCTCACAAAAACGAAAATTAGCGAAGTTCATTGGGGTGAGTTCTTAGTATACAATATTGGATAACTGCCAAAGGTCTGACTTTATTTTATAAATAATTAAATAATAAGTTTTTCGAGTCTTTGATCCGCTGTATACTAAACACCTTTTTTTTAGTTCCAATGCCAGTTTTATGTTCGCTATTTTTTCTCCCAAATGCGTTAGCAAAATGGCATGAATCGTGAGGATATCTGATGAAAGTATTTCTTTGTTTTTAGAATTTAACTTCCGTGACTAACTCTGTTGAGTTGTCTGGATTCAGTGCAGTTCTCTGTTAACTCTTTCCTCATGAAGAAGCTTTTGACTGATAGTATGTGATCCCATAACAAATATGAGCTCTGGCCTTATTGGTGTTGTGGCGTATTCAGACTAATGGTCTTTTTATGGCAACTTAAAGTAACTTACGGCTCTCTCTTAAAAATTCTGTTAAATGGGTGTTGCTTATAATTGAACAGCCGAAACTTAACGTAAGTTAATGCCACGTCGAAATCTCTTTCATTTTGACTCTAAGTTCTACGTTCCGTTAAGTTAAGTTAAGTTGCCATAATCAGGCTTTTAGTCTGTCAGCTGAATAAATATCTTTGACGACTTTGGGACGCGGAGCTCTGAGGAAGGTATTACTTACGTCTTTCGCGCACTCGTAAAACAGCGGGGATTTCATTATTTTGAAAAGAATTTTCAATTACAATCTGACTGCTCGGATACTCGTTAGGGTATTTACGCTGCAGACTGATCTCTACATACAGACTTTTGGTGTAAGCTTTTGATTTTAAAATGCTTTTGAAGCTACCCATCCCATAAATTTTACCAGCTTTGATTTTGCAATTTCGTCGTTTACACTTTTGGGTCCCTGGGTAGATCTTTTCTTACTTGTTTTCTTGCGTTGATTATCCCGCTCCATCACTCGTTAATGGGACGGCTTTGCTATGGCCCTTTATATATAAGTTGTTGGCTTCTACAATCTGCGATAATGTGATTGAGGAACGGAGGTACCACAACCTTATCTACTGACAGTATACCTCGATTGACGGTTTGGGCGGTTGCTTTTCGTGGAAAAGCTATTGTACTGTATTAGGGTCATTGTTAGGGCAGGATTATTCTCCCGTGTGGCATGTTTATCTTGAATTGTATGATTATTAAATTTTTGTATTTTATTGTTTCGATTAAAAAGAGCCATTCGGTACTCCACTTGGAGGGAAATATCAAAATTACATACATAAGTTCATTGTATGAACATATAGAAGTTTGTTCTAGATCTGTTTTAAGTTAAGAGTTTGAAAGAAGAAATGAGGAGCAAAGCAACGATTTTCTTAGATTCTTTAATTTCAGTGTATATTTTTTTTAAATGCCAAATTAACTGCTTCGTACTATTCTAATTACTACCGAAATAAAATTAAAGTTCATAATGCTGTATATAAATATTATATTAAAAAATTACACAGGTTTACAAATAAAAAAAAAAAATATTTCTCCACATTGAACCAAACCTCTATATATGTTATTCGACGCGCTGAATGCGAATCCGCGGTCTGTTAACCTACATGCTGTCAGGTTCGACGTCATTTGACGGACAAATAGGGAAAAAATTATGGAATAAAAATAAAAATTTATATATGTACATATATAGGTTTTTGTTGTCGCTGAATCCCTTGGTTCTTCAAGGTCATCTAAAGGTCATGCCAAGGCACTCTCAAGTTCAAATTCAGAAGAATTGTATTGAATTTTCAGGTTTATTCAAGACTTTTGCCCTACTTGACCTTCAAATAACCTCGAACCTGACTTAGTGGATGCTAACGGCCCTCGGATTCGCATTCAACCGGCGTATAACATAGGGATATAGAGGCTTGCTTCAATATGCAGAAACAGTTTTTTTTTTGTAAAGCTGTTTAATTCATCATAGGTTTTATGATTAAAAGAAACAAAAAAACAATTATTGAAGTCTGTGCTTGATTTTTAATGATTTAAATATACTATTTTTAGATAAGCGTAACAAAATATCGTATAACATACAATAATTAACTTTAAATGAAATGCAGATATGAAAAAAATAAAGATTGCATTAATAAATACGGCAAATATTTTAAAAAGCAACAGAAAGTCTTCGTTTTCTTTTAGCTTTTGAATTTCATAGAGAAGGACTCCATAGCATGTTCTTCAGCTGTTTAGCGTTGAAACCCTGAAATAACTTTGAGTGTAGTTCGTCGCTAAGGGTCTGAAATGAATATTTAGGCCTTAAACTAAAAACTCGTAAAACCATAGCTAGTCTGGAAACTTGTAACCTAGAAAATTAATTACTAAGGGCCGTTTTCTCAAGTATCCTTTAAAATTTATCTACCTTAAAGTTGCTAAAGAAAAATGCTCTCAGAGTATCTATCGAACCGAGGAAAAGGTTTCTTAAACTTCGAAAGCATGGTACAACGTGCTTAGCAAAATAACTAACAGCTGATTGTTAAAAATTTCACACAAGTTATATCGCTTGATTTCTGACATTTGATTCACTATATCATTGATTTGTTTCATTTTAATACGGCCACCATCAATGAGTATCGAACGAACATCAACTGTCTAAGTTTGTATGAAAAATACTTCTCAGTTTTTGTTTATGGCATAACCTAGTAAGAGACACTGTTGAATTGCGCCGGATACAATCAGCCCAATTCTTAATACTCCCGGAGAGTTTGTTCTCCGGGAATTTGTTTCTCCCGAAAAAGAAATCCTTCAATAATTAATTACCAGCGAGTAGAATTTTCCCCGAAAACTTGGGAGGGAGAAATTCGAACTTCGAAGAAGCTGTTTGATACATTTTTGAGAGCTCAGCTCCGCCATTTAATATAGAAAGCTCTCAGGGAATTTTTATTTATGATAGGAGGAAAGGGAAAAGAGAGAAAATTCCCAGGGAGTTTCTGTTCAAAATCGGCCTGAATGTGAACCGTCGCGATTACGAGCGACGCATCGCACCATGCTGTATCGTCTTATCGAGACCGGCATCGACTGCAGGGATACCATCCTAGAATGTCAGGGTATTGCTATCTGCTCAGGCGATGTCGACCTCGAAATTTTTATGTACCCCCTGTCACCAGCTGCCCGGCAGGATATCTCCCTGAAATAGGTGCGCTCCTCAGATGTGAAAATCGTATGGTAATCGGTGGCTTTAACGCGAACCATGATCTTTGGCATTCAAGCGTGTTGAATCATCGTAGGGGAATATACCTGGTTGATCAGATGGACGATTCGATATTCTGCAGAATGAACGACGACGCACCCACCAGAAGTATGGGCTGATGCTGTAGCTGACCTGACATAGCAATCGTAAGGGCTGGTCTGATAAACAGCATAACGTGGCCTGTGGATGTCTAGTTATCACTACCTCCCAGTTAAATGTATTTACCCAGACATTGAGAAATCGGCCCTTAGAGACGCGCACATCATAGAAAGCTTCTCGGCACACTACGATACTAAAATTAGAACTCCATGCCGATATTCAAACAAACAAAAAATATTATAATCGCGCTTTAAGTCGGGAAAACGATGAATGATGCTGTAATTTAACTTGCGTTCTGGTTGACTTTTGGGACTAGAAGGGGCACCTTCAACTGCCCGCCATATATTTTGCTTGATTGATTTGCTTGCTTGGAAAAGTTAAATAGTATTTTTTTTCTTCTGTAAATTGGGTTATGTGTGCAGAAGCTCACGCTATGAGGGAAAATTTTATTGTACTACCCATTAGGGAGTGGCCCAGTCGGACAAGTTGGCTAGATCTTCTCTCTAATTAGCCCAGGTGAGTCCGGCTTTATTACATATGGGCTTTGCAGACCATCTTCTATTAGTCCGTTTGATATAATTATTCTCCAGCCAGAGTGATCATCATCTTGTATGGGATTACCCGCTATTGAAATTGGCATTGTCCAGTTCATCTGGCACACAATTGCCTGAAATACCTGTTTATCAGAGCCATGGCAGCAGATTTAAAATACTGGTTCCTAGAAAAAAAAATCGTAAAGATTTTCTAAAATTCTGCAGTGTCTTAGTGCTCTTAAGCTCACTTCAATGAACGATGATCAAAAATAAGTAGACTTCAGTCATGGGCGTAGCCAGGTAGGGGCAGAGGGGTGCTCGAGCCCCACCCCCCTAACTTTCAAATTTTCCTTACATATATACAAAATAGTACCCTGAAATGCCAGCTTAATAGGGTCGAGTCCTCCCCCCCCCTAAATTTCATTCTGGCTACGCCGATGACTTCAGTGATATTAGCGCGAACTAATCTAGGCAAGATCTATGGCTCCAGTGGCGCAAGCGACCGAGAGGACGCTTAGGTAAAAAAACAGATTTTCGAATGCCGCAACCATGAGTGACCGACGGAAGCATGGACATCCACGAACACAATGGATAAGCCAAGCTCAGAAAGACCGGTCTGCACTGTTTGGAAATATATATGTATGTATGGAAGTACCAACCGCCTCGACCAAATTTGTAAAGTGTTTGGACCACGACTCAAGTCAACTAAGGGGTCTAAAGCCACATGGAGTAGTAAGGAGAATATTTTCTCGAATCCAGAAATCCTGCTGATAGTTTTTCAAGGAACAGAACAAGTGAGAAGTGTAAAATAAGTGCCTCGATGTTTATGGATGTATGTATGAAGGTGTTTAGACAAGATCATAGCCCGCCAATGTATTGCGAAAGAAATATGCATACATACAAACAAATGTAGTGATTAATGGTCGTCATAGAGGAATGGGCTTGGGTTACTAAACACCTTTGGGGATGTACTTATATATAGATGTGTATATGTACATGAGAATTCCCCCTACTTTTGTAGGTATGTACATACGTATGTATGATCTTTTATTATTTCGCCTGAGGATTCCCCTGCAGCGGTTCTTATCAGTCAACGCTCAGAAAACACTTCGATCTGTCTGCTTTTTTTAATCTCATTTAAGAAACATACATACTTAGGTATTTAGTATATGCATACGTACTTCTTTCTATATGGGTATGTACAAGCATAAAATTATAATTCATAGTGCACCTTAAAAACATTCCGCTTTCATCACATTCTCATTTTGTTGCAATTCGCCAAATTTAGCGGTACTTTTTTGCGATCATCAACATTTTCGTATAAATAGTGCTTACAAGCGCTGATTGAAATCATTCAGCGGCATAACATTCAGCTAATTAAAACTCAATTCTTAAACACAAATCTTCTCAGTTTGCAATAAACACTTGGAAAAATGTTCGGCAAAAACTTCTTCGGCATTCTAATCTTGGCTGTTATAGCTCTGATGGCACAACTGACATGCGCTGAGCCTGAGCCGTTCGTCGATCGCAACTGGAATCGCCGTAATGGTGGCGCTCAACGCCCAATACAAGTACCCGGCACGCCACCATTTAATCCGCACGATCGCACCTATACTGGAGGTCAAAAGCGTTGGGGTAATTAGCGCATGGGTATGGATTTAGAGGAGGTCTTCTTCGGAGCATGAAATTAATTTATATGGCAATTTTTTTAAGAATATGTATGTATATATATTGAATAATAAAAGTGTACTTATGTTGGTTAAAGTCATATAAAACTTAATTTTTTTAATACTTTTCTCCAATTTCACATTATATTAAACAAGAGCCTTTAAGTGCCTTCAAAATTTAAATAAGCAGTCTACGCCTGCCCGAACTCATGGCATGCGTGATCGAATTGAATAAAATTACAGCAGTTTTCCCTCAAAACAATTCAAATTGGCGAAGCGCACTCGCTATCGAATGCCATGATCTCATAATCAAACTTCGATCCGCCCGGCGTTTATGGATCTAAGTACAATTGAAGTCTGTGTTCACGAAAGTCTTCTCAGAAGGACTAATGGGGTTACAAAAAATATCATATCGGATAGCCAGACAGCGTTAAGAGCATTTGACTCTTGTCAAAGCAAGTTGACAAACTAGGAAGTAGAAAAAACTAGGAGCCAATACAGAGAAACGTTTTGGTGAGCTCCGGGCCATGAAGGTTTCGATGGCAAGGAAAGGGCTGACACTCTAGCCAAATGTGGTGCTCAAAGGAGTCTGATCGGTCCTCGGCCTTGTAGAATGGACTACTCTCCGTTCCTTAATAATTTCCTAAGATTTATAAAGGGGTCAAGAAAGGCTCAAGCTTGAGGTCCTGGGTTCCCAATTAACACTCCACTCGCATCGCCTCGATACAGCCTCACACTCAATAAGCTGATCTAATGGTTCCCTTTAGCGGAGAGCGACAGGGAACTTCTGAGCAGTGCTCCGTGAGGATGCCTATGATATTCTTTATTTTCCTTTTAGGTAGGCTTGAGCCTTTATATTTTCAGGTTTCACCCCCTGCCACCATTTAGGCATTGGCTTGGCGAAGTGCTATTGTACTATTCCAGTGTTATTCTCTCATTCCTATTGTTTCCGTTCTTGGTAAACCCTTACCTGGTCATGTTTGGGCCTACTTTCTTTGCTAGGTGATCGGCTGACTCATTTCTTTATATTCCTCCGTGACCTGATACTCACGGGGGATTAGGAAAGTAGTATTAATTAAACTTGGACTAATTAAGAAAAAGCTTAGTCTATTTAACGATTACTAAATATAATTTCACTGATCCTACCGTGCAAATACATACAAGCGAACTACTGAGTAGGCACATAATATTCACTAACATTTTTAATCATAGGCCTTTCAGAAGCTCTCAAATGTCTCTTTATTTTCCACCATTTTCAGCATCCTGACATAGAACGAAAGCACACGCTGGGAAACCTCCGTGTCAAAACGAGTCCGGTTACAATCGTAAGCTTGAATTGAAAGAGCCTAACAAATGATTGTCGAAGCAATTTCTCTTGGGGTGATACAGTTACACTCATTCCACAAACGCTCTGCTTTGAAGCGACAAGGCATACCGATTTGCCAGGCCCAAACTGCCTTCCTGATCTCAAAGTAAAGTTTAATACGGTTGCATGTTGTTTGTTATTGAAGCTGCACATTGGTCATCTTTACCGGAGCTACTCTTCCAACCATAGAATCGACAAGCTCAACTAACGGTACGCCCATGTAACGAGCTGTTTTGATGGGGTCGATTCAATGCGAAAGGGGCCTTAGTTGAGTTGTTTCCAGGGCATCGTGTTGGTTATATCACTTTCCTTCTCACGATGCATATGCAACTCTCAATTTCTTCGAAATGCTATGGTCTTAGTTCTTGGCAGAAGCAACTGATATGAAAAAAAGTGCTCTGACCCCCCCTAAGCCCGATTTCTAGGCTAGCGTCACTTGAGAAATACCTTGAGAATATGAGTGAGAAAAGAGGTAAGTGAGATGTTGACCTCCAGAGAATTCCATCAGAAAATAACGTACCAATCGAATGGTTTCAAAACCGAGGCTAACACTTTCAGAGACGTCCGCAGTAGGTACGCTGGTTAATGTCGACATAGTTGGCGCGTTATACTGGCGACTCCACCTACATAAAACTCTGACAGATTGGACTTTACTAGGCCCGAAATTCGATTTCTGTGGTCACCGTTCTGGAAACACTTGACCTAAAAGCATTTAGCCAAGGAACCTCGCGAGATTTCTTAAAGAAACTGAAAAAAGTTAAATTTAATTTTAAAAAATTTTCTTTTGAAAGCAATAAAAACCATGATAAAAACATAGCAAGGTATAACCGTTTCCTCAATTTGTCGGCCATGATTTTTTTTTGAAGTTTGCCAACATTTTAAAATCATATAAAAGTGAAAATAAAAAATTGAAATTGTTCGAAATTGTTGTTGCTTGAGATTGAAAATGAAAATGTGTGTGTGAGTTTGTGAGTAAATTTAAAAATTAAATTGTTTGGAAACGTCAAGAATCTTAAAAGTGACTCTCAGCGGTTCTACCTTACTATATTTTTATCATGATAAAAACTACAAATTGAAAGAAAATTAAATTAAAAAAGAAAAACAAATATGTAATTAAAAAAATTCATAAAATTAAGTTTTTTCCTACTGAAAGAAGTCTGATGAGCAAGTGTGGTAATTTCCGAAAAAGCTATCATTTCTACCATTTTTTCAAATTATTGTTGCTTTCCAACATTAAGTTTTTCATTAAAAACGGCCCAAGCTTAAAAAAATTGTTGAATATAATTGTTATAAGGAAATAAAATAACAAAAAAAAAAATATTTTTGTTTTTAAAACAATAAATTCTAAAAATTAAAAGAACATTAAATTTAAAAATATTAACTAAGCAAATTAAAAAATATGTAAAGTGACTTACCAAAAATTAAATAAAGTTAAAACAAAAAATGCCTGTTTAAAACAATATTGAAGCAAATTAAGTTAAAAAATGAAATTAAAAAACAAACAAAAAATTAAATAAGTTCATAAAAATTTGATCTTTTTTAACACAACAAAATCTAACAAAAAAGAAAAAATAAAATAAGTTCTTAAAAATTGAATGCAATATAAATATTTTTTTCTTTTTAAATCAGCAAAATCTAAAACCTAAAGTTTGACTCGATATACATATAAATTATTTTTTTTTAATTTTTGATGCAGAAATAATAAAATAATTTAATGTGTATTAATACACACCCTGTCATAATTATACAGGCAAGTTTTATGAATTTATCTCTCTATTTCATTAACATCTTTTTTTTCTAAAAATATAGTTTATTATTTAACAGAGGACTAATAAATCCCAGTTTTAAATTTTGTGCAGTATTAAAAAAAAACAAATTTTTGTGAACATGTCGAGTTTTTAGTTAGATTCCCTAGAAAGATTTTAAGTATGCGTTTTTGTAGCTCATTCAAATTTAATATAATAGAGTGCAAGTTCGAAGTAGCTAGGACTACTGTTGAAATTTTTACGCAAGTTTGTTGATTTTTTTTTAGTATTGCATATATGCGGTTTTAAACATGGATTTATTTTTATTTTATTATTAACTTTGTTAAAAAATGAACTATATTTTTACAAAAATAATTAAATTTAATAACAAAAAAAATTGTTAAGACTTGTCTGTGGCGCGCTTATGGTATATACGAAAAAATTTTGTATTTATTTTGCTTAATTTCATTTAATTCTATTCCATTTTAATAAATTTTTAATTTGATTTTTTCTTTTATTTTTATTACATTCTGTAGATTTATTTTTTATTTGTTTAACTTATCTGAATTTAATTTCAATAATTACTTTTCTGTTTTGTAATGCTTACTTATATTTTATTTTATTTTTTTTTTTTCATTTTAATTCGAGTGATTTTTCCGCACTCAAAAACGATTAGATACACTGTGCAAGCCCTAGAAGAATTTCTCAAGCCGAACATGTTTTCGAGTATTTTCCTTGGATACAGTCGTCTGGCAGCCCTGCAAATGACATCAGTTTGACAACTGGTTGGCACACAAACACACAAAACAAATAAATAAAAGCAATCGTAAATGCAATTCTTCTTAAAACCAAACATTTTCTGGCAACGAAAATCGGCACAAAACCACGCGTACGACAAGCTAACATATGGATTTAAGAATTGCGAAACATTTTCCATTGAGTAAAACTCGGTAAACATTAAAAATAAAGCAAAATACTATCAGCTGGCAGGCAGGCTGTTTGTGGTGAATTCGTGGCCAATTGCCTGCGTGGAGCACCGAAAATAGTCATAAACAAAAGCCAGCATACATAGAAAGCTAATTACTAACAGCTAACTAACGACGCACCAACAAGAACAACGATGAGTAATAGCGGCGGCGGTGTTCGCGCTAACGGCGGTGGTCGACGCCAAGTCGATTGGAATCGCTTTGGCCTAGATGATGATGGCCCCGGGGATGTTGTGGTAGCAAACTTTCGTCAACGCGGCAATTCTGGTGGCTTTGTGGATTTGGGCAACGAGTACACTTATGCGGCGGGTGGACATCAAGCGTCTGGACGGAATGAAATATTCGCCGATGAACAAGGCGATAAGCCATGGTAATTCGTCTGCTATAAAGCAAATACAATTATTTGATACCAGTATCTACCTATATGTATATTGCCAATAAATTTTTTACAGGTGGCGTTCAAATTTCTTTATCTCACAGCCAGTGCTCTTCGGCACTTGGGACGGCGTATTCACATCTTGTCTTATAAATATATTCGGTGTGATCGTATTCTTACGCTCTGGTTGGGTTGTTGCGCAAGCTGGTATAATCAATGCAGTGCTAATTATTTTTTGCACCGTAGTGATAGCTTTAGTCTCGGTGCTTTCAGCAGTAGGTATATGCGAGCGCTGTCGCGTAGAGAGTGGCGGTGTGTATTTTCTTATAGCACATACGTTGGGCTCGCGCTTTGGTGGCTCACTTGGTTTACTATACTGCTTCGGACAAGCTGTGGGATGCGCCTTGAATGTGATGGGTTTCGGCGAGAGTATGGCCGGACTTGTCGGACTTGCGGACAATAAGTGGGCGATACGTGGTTTCGCTACAGCAGCGGTGCTGCTGCTAGGTTGCATTAATGTAGCCGGCGTGAAGTGGGTTATTAAACTGCAATTCATATTGCTAATGATACTACTAGTGTCAGCATTAGACTTTATGGTGGGCAGCTTCATAGGTGGAGATCCAGGTAAGTTGGGGTATAAAATTTTTACTTCAAATCTGCTTTATTTGACAATAATTTACAGATAATGGTTTTGATGGCTGGGACAGTAGTAACTTCTGGGATAATTTGATGCCGAAGTATGAGGACGGCTACTCCTGGTTTAGGGTGTTTGGTGTATTCTTTCCAACCGTCACAGGCGTGCTATCCGGAATTAACATGAGCGGTGACCTGCGTGCCCCCTCGACTGATATACCGAATGGCACACTGGCGGCGTTCGGCACAGGGTAAGCGGAGTATAATTAACTGCGTGGTGAGCGCAAATCTAACCTATTTTTGTTGTTGTGGTTTTTAGCACATTCCTTTACATGGTTTTTGTGCTATTCTTGGGCGCTACTTGCACCCGACCTACGCTGCTTAACGACTTTATGATTTCTGTAAAAGTATCTGCGGTGCCGTTTCTATTGCTTGCGGGCATTTATGTATCCAGCATGTCTTCGTGTTTGGGTGCAATGTATGGCACGCCGCGTGTGCTGCAAAGCATCGCCAATGAGAGCGCTATACCCGGCATTGATGTGCTGGGCAAGGGTGTTAGTACAATTTGAAGCAATTTAACCTAAACCGATAATGATTTTTTAATTTCCACCTCACAGCGCGGACCCAACAAGGTGCCACTCTACGCAATGGGTGTAGTAGCTGTTGTTACAGTCACATTTATCATAGTGGGTGATATTAACTTTCTTGCACCCATCGTAACAATGCCTTTTTTGCTTACCTACGCTTGCATTGACTACTCCTACTTTGCTTTGGCTCAAACTTTTGACATACAAGAGCAACGTGAAGAACGCTTCCGTATACAAGCGTCAAGTCCCTCGTATGAGACGCGTCGCTATGGCTCAACGCAATCACCTGCACAGGATGGCAACGATTTGGATTTACTTTTCCCAGATCGTGTACGCCATAAAAACTTACAACAAACACCACAAAATTCACCACATCATGTGCCTTCAAATATCACATCATCTAATGCTGCTGCTATAGCAACTGCTGCGGCAGCAGCGGCGACGGCAGCCAATCATGAGACTGAACGCAATCATATCCAACAACAACAGCACCAACTCTACGGCAGCGATACAAATAGTGTTGCTTTTCGTGATGGTTACAACAGCACAAATGCAGCCGAAGCTGGCGTGCCAGAGCAGGCTGCCGAGGATGAGGAGCCCATAGCGCCTATACGTCTGCCCATACACTCGAAGACGAAGAACTGGTATTCGCCGTTCTGCAATCGTTGGGCCTCACTTATGGGGGTATGCGGCGTGCATATGAGAGTAAATTAATGAGTATTATTTATAATGCTGTTGCTTTTAGACTTTCCTGAAGTTACTCGTGATGTTGCTGGTCAACTGGTATTACGCGCTCACCTGCTACCTGGTTGTGTTCATTGTATGGTTCTATGTGGGCACAGCCAATCCGGCAGTGAAACCGGGCTTAACAGCGGAATTTAATTTCTTTGCGTGGCTTAAGAGCGTTATATTCCGGTGCTTCGGGTGAGTTAGATTAAGATTGAATAGTTAGGTTACGGATGAAAAATCAAAAAGCTTGGCGAATTTTGTTAAGCTTAGAAAGTAATTAAAGTAAAAGAGAAGGAGTATACAACACCTTTAGGTTGCCAAAAATATGCCACTTTTATATTCGTGGCTCTCTTTGTCATTTCCAGTCATTTCACACGGCAACATTTTCCAAACTTTTTGCGAAATTCACATGCTTTTACAACAACAACATCTTCGTTTTTTTAACCATACATTTTTGTTGTTAACTTTGTTTCTCTTTCAGTAAACGCATACACCAGTACGAGCAGGTTGTCGTAACGCCTACCTGTCCCGGCGTTGATTTCTCGCCTACGCAGCTCAATGAAGAGAATGCAGATTTTTCGCAACGTAGTCGTTATCATCACTCAGCTGTGGTGGAAGGTCATCTTATTGATGATGTTTAAGATGAATTGATAAAAGCAATGCAGCGTACAATAACATTTATAAAAAAAAAAATATTTATTGCAAAAACACTGAAACAATAACACGCACTTATACACCCTCCAAAAAAAAAAAACTAATAAGAATTGGACTAAGAAACTGAAAATGTATTTTTGAAGCAATATTCTCCCTAAAATTAAAGGTAAAAAATAACATTCCTGCTTGATCGGCAAAAAAAGGGCAGGGAAAAAATCTCATTATGACAGCGATCCTGCGCTGCTATAATCATCATTATTAAGCACGCTAACCGGAGACTGTTGGCGAATTATTGCATTTAAAATCTACGCACTGCGTTTATTTTTTTATATGCATCTAGCGGTAGAGGCATTTCTTTGAACTATGCGCGCGCTAAGTATTCGAAATGATAATCTTTCGTGTGAGCTGTTTTAGTGCTAGTGGAGCGCTTTTATGATTTTTATTTTTTGAGTTTTTCGATAGAACACCAATACAATGCGCTCATACATTGTTGTAAAGTATGTAATTCTAATGTATATGTAGGTTTTTAGTTTTCTAACAAGGTACACATCGTTTTCGTTTAATGCATGTTAAATATTTTTTTGTTATAAAAGTTGTACTAGTAAATGATGTAAGGTATTTAGCGGTATGACGAACGATTGAAATTCATATGTATGTTTCCTTGCGTTGCATTTAAGAGCCTAAGCTGAATTTAATGCGTTCGAAAGGAAGCATATGTGATATTGAGATAATAACAACAAAAAGTTAAACAAATGCAAAATTAATATGTGTAAGAATTGGAGAATAAGCAAAAGTTGCTGTTGCAAAATGAAAGTTGAACGAAAATTATAAAAAGCTCAGTATAATCAAAAGGCAGGAATTAAATAAAGAAAAAAATTAAACAAAAACTTGCTGTAAATATATTGGTTAAGAAAGTGTGCGATTTGCTATTCCTAAATTTTACTTATTTACATTTTGAACTTATTTTCAAACTCTTGGCTTCTTTTAGAACCTAAAAAAAGTATTTTTACTCACAAAAGCTTAATTATATTTTTTAAAACAAAATATTGTAAACATCTGTATCTGTAGTTAGTTACTCATGTACCATTTTGCATTTTGCTGCATCTATCTATAACTGTAAAATAATACAAAAAAAAAAACGAAATCTACTTTCAAAACGCCTTAATAACTTTTTAACATATTTATATACTCTACGACTATGTATTCTTTTACGTTCCACAAAAAAAAGAATAAAATACTTAAAACTTTTGCTAGCTTAAACTTCTGCTGAAAGTGTAACCCAACAAACAATACAAAAATAAAGAAATCAACATTGTATGTTATGTGTATTTATTGAATTTTTACATACTATGTATATATACAACACATACAAATAGAAAACCAATATATACACATATACAATATATTACCGTAATATATACCTTTAACAATAACAAGAAAGTTGTATATCACTGAAACAAATATAAAAAATCTTAATAAACTATTAAACCATTCAAGCGTAATACATATGAAGTATATACACAAACAATTTAAGTGAAAATGAAACGTATAGAAATTCATTTAACAAACTATTAGTAAATAATGTGCATATACTGTAAAATGTAGTTAAACTAATTGTGAGGCATATAATGTAACTTGAATTTGTAATGAAAAAACTATACATAAATTATTAATAAAATCGACAAATTCTGAAAAAACTAAGTATCCTGGTTTTTCGAAGAGCGCAAGGACCTATTGTACTGTGTATATCATTTCACCAGTGAACTCATTTTAAAAATTAGTAGAGAAAAGTGTTTGGGAGGCTTTTTTATTGAAAGGAACTATTAAGACCTGCCTATTTTAAGAGCAAATGTTGCGCTTAGGACGAATAACATTTAAGAGATTTCGCCGACCTAAACAGGGTTAGATCGCCGAAACAACAGCCCTTAGTCGGGTAAAAACCGAGTTCTACTCTTTTCCCCAGCGAACACAACCGCAATGGTCAATAGAGTCTAGCGTCGGAACAAAGCCGAATAATCGTTGCTGGCTACATACATGGAGATTGGTCGGCTGGTTCGAAACTATGCAGCGCCCGTAGTCGTAGTGGATGAAGCTATATCCCTGCCAAAACACGGCACTCCGAACTGCCACGGAATGTCTTCTGATGTCTTCTTATGTCGCCAGAACACCACCTACATGACTAAGCAGATGCCTGCTTGCTACAGCGCCCTCGCTTAGGCACTTCAGAAGGGACGAACTGACGTATGAGGTACAGAGTTTCATAAAACAACCACTGGACCAGACAGCCATAAACGGCATACACATGGATTCGATCTAAACTTACAATAACTGACCACCTGTGAATGCCGTTTTAGGAACACAGTCACCTGACGAGATAGTACTTCGTCTGCCTCGGGAGACTCGCGGCACCATATCCCAATTTCGCTCTGGATACTGCAGAATAGGATGAATGCAGATGTGCCCAATGAGCGTCCGGAATACGGAGAGTCACCTCACTACTTCTGCCCGATCTGGGAATTGCTAAGTATACCGCTTCAACAACAACATGCTTATGGTTCGCGGGTGACTACTTTAGCTCGCGCGACAACCACTGAAAGAGTGGGTCTGATAAATTGCATTGGCTCGCAACCATTAGACCACCCCACTCATATTTAGTAGTGTTGATGTAGGTTCATGGAAGACCAACTGGCACAGTCGGCTGAGTTTAGAAGCGGCAAGCACCTGCCCAGAGCTCGGGTAAAGTCCTCATCATACCCCATACCTCTTTGCATTCACCTTTCACCATACAAACATATGCTGTTTCTACGGCGTCGGTTTTAAAGAAAAGAGGTGTTATCTGAATGAGTTTATGGGGCAAGTGCAGAGGTGGTTGATGGGGCGCCTTCAAAAGCGGGTAAGTCGGAATCAAGTCTTGACAAATAAAAGTTTAACTTGCTACATCATCCTTATCGTTATTGCACAAGAGTTACGCAAGAACCTCGATACAGCTGAAACATTTGATCTGCAATGGGTGGTGGTTGAACTCCTTATTCGGCATTCACATGGTGAGGGTTAGTAAAGGTGGTAATTGTCTCTCGATGAACGTCGTTTTTTGCCAGTCTAGTCCAGTGGCTGTGCGACGTAATATATGTCTGTATCTCGTCCACGAAGAGATGCCTTTCGAATGTCTAGCAGGTGACCATGCGCCGGTCAGGATTTACTTGCTGACTCGGATGGCATATCCCCGCCGATGCTAAAGAATCCAAAGCCCCGAGAGTTTTTTATGTACATAATTACGTTATTCAACAATTCTTTGGCATACTTTTCATCTCAGATCTATGAAAGCAGAGGAATGAGGTGACTCCAATCACAGAAGACATACCGATTATCCTACTATCCCCTGCAGCTAAAATACTTGAAACCCTACTGCATCCGTCCACTACAAAGTACGACTGCCACTGCCATCGCATCGGCATTGATCACGTCATAATGTAGCAAAGAGCTGATGGCCAAAATCATAAGCGACAAAAAGCCGACGACATTCTGGTACCACGAAGCATTGGATCGCAAGATAAAAAATTCAGTAGTATCCAGAGACAGGACATTCCAACCCAGCAGATTTTTTCTGCGGAAATAAGAAACTACATCGGAATGAAGCATTCCTTAGTGCACCTTTAGTGCTTATTAAATACACGGACATCCATATAATCGTCGCAGAGCTGCCAATGTTTTTACATGAACCCTTTGCTAATACAATTAAGATTAAGATATTATTAAAATGAGAGAATCCGATTGTCTAGACTACCCGTTCGTTGCTTGATCGGAAAAAGGTTATATATACGGACAATAAAAATAATCGAGAACAACAATGCCTCAATCGCATTGACATCAAATCAAATAATTTTACGGAAGAAGAAATCCTTCATGGCTATGTACCCCCACAGCGCTAATGCTTCCAATAGTAGTTACCTGTTGAAAGGCCGGAGTTCGTCTACGCAGCCGACTAAAGCCCACCGCAGATGTGCCCCAAAAAGATATGTCAAAAGAAGTTTACGCGAAGTCGCGAAATTAGGGAACGGCAGCTGCGCAAATGTACAGATCTAGGCATCCATATAATATAGTACCAACAACGCAGTGTATACATACAGATTAATACTAAGTATGTGAGATTTGCTAGCAATATACCAACAGCGTACCCGAATTACTTACCAACTACTTCGTTTGCCGAGTTGAATCGCGCCCGCACACATAAACGAATTCTCAAGCAGTGTGTAGCACTGGGTTTATAAAGCATTGAACTTGCGCGCGGTTCAACTAGCTAAGGGGGAAGGTGTACGGTCTTCGAGCCTGTCGCTCATCCTTTTCTTGTCAGACCACAGCTTCCGCAGCAGACACTAGTTAGTGTGCGACTACGGGAACTGCGATGCCCGATCCGATCTCTCCTCAAGCACGAACGTCACCGTTACTATCTTTCTCCCTCTCCCCCTCTTACAGATCCGTGTGTATGAGTTGGACTTGAAACCCTACTGCATCCGTGGGGAGTGTGGGAGACCCATATTTGATAAAGATATCTCTAATTGAAATTGTGGTTTTCTGCCTTTCAAAATAGTTAAGAATATTGAAGGTGGCAACTGTGTGGAGAATTTCACTACATTCCACCAGGATCTTGGCTTGACACCGGCACACAAAAAAAGTGGTCTGTGCTTTTAACCAGACCCATCTACCGACAGCTATTTTGAGCCGGTGAATCCCATTATGAGGTCTGTGTGACTCGTACGCCCTCAAAATCTCGAGTAAATTACGAATTCTTAGCCATATACTATATATATTTTTTTAAATTTACTCAAAATTTTGAGGCTAGTACGCCCTCAAACAGGCTTCAGATTCGGATTCAGCGTATCGAAATACATGCCGGTAGGTGGGTCTGGTTGGATTTCAATTATTATCACGAAGCTAGTGCAGACAGATATAGGAAAACGTGGCTTACTGATCTCTGTAAAATGGAAACTGATTGAAATAAAGGTTTATATACACATATACTATTTAAGGGCGCTTATATGTCTCTTCTTTTGAGCCACTCTAATTTTAAGAAATAGGCCAAGCTCTATTAGACAGTGTCTTTAAAAGAAATAATCTGTCTTTGAAATACACATATTAAAAATTAACATCTACCTCAAATCTAACATAAATTTTAAACGTCAATTAAAAATCAAACGCACCGCCGAGTTCGTTGCTTAAGTCTTTTGTTTATCACCTTCAAATTCTAAACTTTGTCATTGAAAGTATTTTCAAACATATGCGTTAAAAAAAATGTGATAAAATTTCGATTCATCTATGCGAACTGCTAAATGATGAGTTAAAAAAGATTTAATATAAAAGCATTTAGTCAAAAAGCACAATGAGAAACAAAATCGATTAAACCGCAAACATTCGAAAAGTTGACACAACAATCCATGCATCCAACCGGCCTTAGCATGGTTAATGAAGTCAATAAAAAGCGCCTAAAGCATTTTATGTGATAGATATATTACTTTTAGTTTTACGCACAAAAAAAAATATATAATAATTGCCACTCACCGGCTGGCCAGTTAGCTGCTGTTTTTGCGCGTTTGCTTGCATGTTTTCGAGCGTTTGGATGCTGTGCTTGGGAAAATCGAGTGTGGCGGTGGCACGCAATATACATACGTACTTGCGAGTGTATATGTTGGCACTTAACCGCTGCAGTTAGCGCGATTGAATGGACACTCAATGCGGAAGCAATATGTGCGAGTATAAATTTACTAATTGTAGCAGAAAATACAAAAGACATGCGATTGAACAACTAATATGAATTAAACTAATAAAAACTAATGGGTTAAAAGGTGCTCGTTTGAGTTAATAAAAAATTAATTATAACACATACATACATATGTACATATCCATTCATCAAATTTTTTAAGTCGTTAGCGGCGCTTATGTAACACTGTATGTAGGGCCTCTAGCAACATCCTCTGGCGATATAGTGAAGCAAATTGAGCGAATATATATTTTTTTATCAACCCAGATTCTAGTCTGATAATATTTCACAAGGAAGTACTAATACTCTGACTTAGTGAAAGGAAACTACTTACATCTTTACAGCCACTGAGAAGTAAACGAAATTGAAATGTGAGCAGGCAAGCGCAGATTAGTGGCAATAATTCTTAATAAAAAATCGTTGGTTCGAATCCTACTGAAAGAATACTGATGAGCAAATATGGTGATTTCCGAAATAGCTATCACTTCTACCATTTTTTCAAATTATTGTTGCTTTTCCGCAATAAGTTTTTCATTATAAACGGCCTCAAGCTCAATATAAATTGTTGAATGAAATATAATTACTTCAAAAAATTATTAAAAAAATGCAGTGTAATGTAGAAAAACAATATGACTATCAAACTAAAGATAAAATTCTGACGAATTAAGACCGATTCAATTTTTTGAAGCTTAAGTACGATTAGGTGTTGAAAATGTCCATTTAACATTTTATCATTGAATATCCTTGAAATTTTACAATAATTATTTTCTTGAATCGCTTTAAAAATAAATCTAGTTAAAAGGACATTTTCAATACCTACTCGTGCTTCTGAACCAAAAAATTTTATTTTTTTTTAATTCTACAGAGAATTTCCTTACCATACCCATACTGTTTTTCTACATTGGAATGAATTTTTATAAATGCTTTTTGGAATTAATCATATCTATGAAACTACAAAGTCCTTTAAAAAAACATGCGCTTGCTGGTAGCTAAGACTTCCTTCAATCTACCCGTAAACCTCTGTGACGTAGTCAGGATGAACTAACGCGCCTAAATAAAAAAATCCAAGTTCAGAGTTAAAAACAAGTAACAATATTCTGATTATTGAGTTATGGCGTATCGCGAAAATCTTCTGAACATTAACCCAGAAGCTTCTGTGTTGGAGCTCACTACAAATTCGTTTGGAAAATTTGTGGTAAGCGTCATAAGATAAGTCCGCTTCTATCGTCTTCGGATCCATCGCTGAATTGATTTGGACGCATGCTTGTAGCAATACTCCGTCATAGTTGAATCAGCTGAAGGTAAAGGTTTGGAGCACCAGCAGTGGAAGTAAATTTACCCTGGGTAATTTCGCTGGAACCTTGCAAGTTAGGTACTAAAAGTACATATACAAAGGTATATTAAAAATCACACATATGCACATATTATATGTAATTTCTATTACATACATACACAATAACGTAACATAAATTTTGTATGCAAATCTTGCAGCGTTTATTTTATAATCAACTCCTGCGTCAATCATTTTGAATGATTGCTTTAAGTAAAATAAAAAAAATAAAAATTTGTGACAGCTGCTGATGACTTGAACAGGATACTCTAATTTCACTTTTAAATAAAACTGGCCAGCAATGTAACTGCAAAACTGGCGGCCAAAAGTGTGAAATAACCAAGTTGATACCAGTTTGTATGTTTTTGCCAATGCATTTATTGTTTAAGGTGTAAGTATATATGTAAGTACTTACATACGTATAACTATGCACACGTCCACGTTGATAAATTGCTGATGATCTCGTTTGCTGTCGCCGCAACAGCCTTTCACTTGCAGACGTTTTGGAGAAATATGAAAATAACAAACCTCTAGAAATGGCTGAGGCACCTGAAAATAGTGATGGCGGTGGGATAAAATTGACAAGGAAAGTGATTTCAGTTAAGGCACTCATGTTGGTACGGTTTTCAAAATCAAAAGGTAGGCAAAAACTACCGTAATGATTGTCTTAAACTGCGGAAAGTGCGTTGACATGGATTGAGCAAACAAAATGCTCTCCGCACTTTCTGTTTTATGAATCCGCGGAGAAATGAGCCAATGGAGGGAAAGAGAGAAAGTACAAATAAGCTTCTCGTCTCTTTTATTTAATGCCTTTATACAAATTAGATAGCTTTTAGTAGAGGTATGTACTGCTACAACGAGATCTTGCGTGCGCTCTTGCTCCTTACAACAGCTCCCTAGGAATCCAATAGGCCAGGTATGCACAAAGCAAACATTGTTTTAACGTTTTACCAATCTTTGAGAAATTCTTGATTCTCAAGTGGTTAAACCAAATCTTGCTCCAACACTTTTCCCAAGGTTCCTGATTTCGCAGAAGTGTTATCCCCATTGTCACAGTAACGCCATAAATCGTTGAACCATCGTTGTTAGAATTCTTAGTTTATACTTTGGAAGGTTAAAAAGTTCGTCCCATAATTTCCTATTGCATCCCCTCAATGGCTTCTATGCCTGTCGCAGTCCTGTGACTTGGTTTCAATGCCTGTTCTCTCTTCTCTCCTAAGCTCTTCTTTTTGATGATGTGTAGTACTACTGCAAAGGAGGCGACAGAGCTTATCGGCTGCTTTGTTGCTGCTGCCTTTCTTGCAAGCATGTATGACTCCTCTTTACCTTTTATGCTTTTGTGGGTAGAAACCCAAACTGCGTTCAGGCAAGGATTACATCTCAGCTCCAACCTTCTGTGATCGATCCTTAAATGGGGAACGAAGTTGAGTCGCAGAACACCAACTCTCAATTGAACGTCCAGTCTGTTAGTGGAGTATAGGTTTAATGCGAAAAGATTTTTCATCGTGATATATTGGTTTCCATTATCAGAGACGAACACGAAGAGAAAAAGTTAACAATCTTCTGCTAAAATACCTGCTAAAGTACGTACAAAAAGGCTGCCGGTAAGCTGACCAGATTTTGTGAGGCTACGGTCGAAGCGAGTTGGTTTTCACTTTTTAACCAGCCCTGGAAAGATCTCGGGTGCTGGAAAATGGCATCTGATAAATTTCGCTGTAGACACATTCGCTGTAACGATGATTACGGTCCAAGTGTGCCCCGGTTTTGCGAAATAAATCGAACCTTACCCAAGGTAACCCAGCATATTCATAAAAAGTAAGACTGTGGCTCATATTAATTTGCTTTTTACTTTTAGAAATTCATATTAAGCAAAATTAAATTTAAAGTGCTCCGTTGAACCGGAAGATTACCGAAACATGCCGAAATGTGAGAGTATCGATGTGTCGCGCAATAATATCGAAAGTGTACGAAATGGTACCGAAAAATCCTAAAAAAATCGTAAAAAAATTCAAAACGTATAAAGTAAAATTATTGGGATTTTTCTTAAAATATTTGTAAGCTAAAATTTTCTAAGTAATAAGGATTTTTTTCACTATGTATGACTTGCGGTTTCCAAACAAGTAATTTTTAAGCAAAATTTTCTTCACGATCCAATTATCGGAACTAAAAAAACTTAGTATGAGACCACCTTTGAGGTACCACCTTTCCGATTAAAAAAGAATTATCGAAATGGGTTAACGTGGTCCAAAGTTACGCGGTAACATACATACAAAAAAAAAAAAATATTCCAACGAACTGAAGTCGGTTAAAAATAACTTTCATTCATTCCATTTCATTATGTATTTCTATATGTATATTAAAAACACATGGTTTTTGAAGCTTATTATTGCAACCGGAATTCCTGGCAGACTACTCTGGCGCCATTGATTATTGTAAATCATTCATAACGCGCATACACACATATGCATTTAGCTTAATAATGGCAAATTAGCGGAAGAAATTGCTACCGCTGCTGTTGGCTTCAGAGCAAGCTTACCTGTATAAATATATAAATATCTAAATTTATTTGAATGTAGACAGCCCCAACACGATTACTTTTGAAATGTTGTTCGCTGATAACAAACTTGTTGTTGATGAAAATTTGCAGCTTCTTTTGCGCTATCTCTTCTCACTTATTTTGACCACTTTCATATTTTGTTTTTCGTTTGTAAAGGAAGTGAAAGACAAAAATGAAATTTATAAAGTATTTTGGTGTTTTAAACTGATTGCTATTTTGAGTAAAGAAAAAATAAAAGGGCAATTCATATAAACGCATAAATGCCTCGTAACCAGTGATTAGTTTAGCAAATTTTGAGCAATTTTAATAATTTTGACTATACACTTTCTTATTTCCAGCCACTCTTTCACTTTATTAACTCTCAGTACAAAAAATCAGCCGCTGAAGCTAAAAATATGAAAATTTGTTTACCGGCAAATTTTGGTTAATTGATTTCAAAAATACAATCAAAGATTTTATTAAACTCTTAGACAGGGGTACTCTAGATTTGTAAACTGGGAAGTGATATAATTAATTTTTCTTTTCCAAAATATATTTCAAAACTGAGAATAACACTTAAATTTTTTTTTGGATCCCAATTCTACCAAAAAATAGTTATTTTGTTTCTATATATTACACTATTCAATATCGACTTTTGTGACACCTTTCACTTTGCGGTAAAAAATAATAATATACTTTTCTCAAAACAACTGTTATTTTAAATATAAAAGCTTTTAATCATCGTACAGTTCCATAAGTAACGCAACTCTCCTTCTTACCGCTTTTCCTGGCAGGCTGCAGGTGTGTTTTTCGTTCTTGGTTCAGTGTGCTGGTGTATTTTGAATAAATTGTAATAGAAATTAAAGATAAGAACAAGTTCCAAAAACAGGTGGTCTCAGCTGTAGGCATTTATTGGCAATCTGCTGATAGTGTTTTTACGTTGGAAACTGTACGATGCTCTTAATTAACAAAAAAAAGAGCTTTAAGTACACAAAAAAGTTTGTGCAATATATTGGACGATTGTACTGAAAGGGTTAAGTTGATTACAATGGTTTGGTCAAAATATTTATAATTTCTGCTATTCCTGATTAATATTCGCAATTCGTGAGGAGTATTTAATATTTTCTTCGATGTTTCCGCCTCATTTTCATTCACAATTTATAACTTATTGATAGACCGTAAACAGGGAGCAATAAACCATAAACACTGATGAGCTTGGCACCTGCCATATGCATACAATTTTAATCAGTTGGTGAGAAGACATACATAACTATTGTAGATGCTTATTGTAAGGCGGCTATGTATATATGCATGTACATAAATACATGTACAGATGTGAAATCGATATTTGGTGTGGAGGAGACATTACTAAGGTAGACACTTATAGTAAGCTAAAAGCGGATGAGTGTTAGCAAGAGGGCGTGACACCTCGCATACTATAACTTTGGATCGATAAGTCACACGACGTTGATATTTGGTGATGGAAACATTATTAAATTATGCGATTATATATTTAATACGATTCGTTTAGCTGCATTCGCATGTAATGTAGACTTTTAGGTGCAGTTATGCAAATAAGGTTGGCTATGCGGAAAATCAAAAACTGTATAGAAATAAATTTGATAAATATGTACATACATATCGGCGACTCCATGCCAGAAGCATGAATGTGCAAATTTATCTGCGTTGAGTTATTGGGTTTACTTGTTTAAGCTCTGGATCTTCTTTGTTATACCAAAACCCAGAATGCCATACGTACACGGAAACCTCATATTTTACTCGTAAAAAAAAACTTCAAAATTGATTTCCCAAAATTTTCATTTGTGCACATCCATGTTTCTGGCATACGGGCGACGATATGTATTCATCACTTAAAACAGTCGGTTACTTAAAAGTGAGTTTTTTTGGAACCTTTACAGTTTGTTACGGCATTTCGAAAAAGGGAATTTTTTTAAAGCGTAAATCGTTATTTTTGGTGCCGTGATTTTCATATTTATTGAACAAAATTCACTCCAAAATAGGGCTGCTAAACGGAAGAGTGAGCTATACAAATATACAGCTAAACGGAATTTACTCTAGTAAACTAAAGAGTGATGAGAGTTTACAAGAGAGCGTAGTACCCTCAGAGAACAATTTCTTCGGAACCACTGTGTACTCCTGCATTTGCAAAAATTTCCTTTATGCAATTTATGAAATTTTTGGAAGGCACTTCTCAACTGCTATGTAATTGAACTTTCTTAAGTTTTAATTAGATGGCTCTTCAAAGTATGCTCGGCCTCCAGATACTGCTATAAATAGCAAGGTCAAATATTAAAGGCAAATGCGCTTCACCTGGAAAACCCCTGCTATATCTACGGGCAGTTATACATTTGTCGGGGACTCCGATAGTAAAAATAAAGTAAGTTTTAAATTTATCCGTCCTTTAAACACCTACTTGAGAAACCGACCCTTAAAAGGCTGTACAAAATGACATGCTCTCTATTTTTTCGTACCAGTGTGTACGTTTATCATAGTTGCCAACTTGGTGCTTTAAGCACTAGACTTAGTGCTTTTTGAAAATTAAAACGCAAAAAAAATTATTTAGTGCTTAGTGCCTTTCTTAGTGCTTTTTTTCTGAACTAAAAGTACTCCGAGATAGTAAAAGCTTGAAATATTTAAAACTGTGGCAGCACTATAATAATGATTCCCCCTTGCCTTATATTTATATTTGTTAACATTTCATCATTTCTAAATATGGTTTCGTGTTTCAAAATATGGTCACCTAACCTATAAGTGCGACGAAATGGTATCAGCGGTTTTCGCACCCGCTCTAATTCTGTTAAATTAGGCGAAATAGCAGGGCGAACGGTGACGACGGCATCGCATAATTCGGCGAACTTCGCCGTTCGCCGGGTATTGTGTTTCAAGCATTAATGGGCAGTACTTCGGTACGACGTCATCAGCATGAGTCATCATAGCATGTGTAGAGGCTATTCAATCGTTATGAGCGAAAAAGTTTTGTGTATTGATTTATGTATGAAAATATTGTTAATTTTTTGCTTTTGTTAAATACAAACCGTTATGAAAAAAGCACCCTTTGATTCAAAAAAATTCGGTGCTTTTAGTGTGGTAAAACGCTTTTTTCACAAATTTTTGGTGCTTTTTGAAAATCAAAGGTTGGCAACGCTGACCTTTATGAATAGTTACAGCCGAAACTGTGAATCTCTTTTCTTTAGATCCCCATTTGCAGCTCTTTTGTTCACTCTGCCACTATTTGTAATTAAATGATTTGCTTTGCTCTTGAATTGTGTCAGTTGTCTTTTTTCCAGCCGGCATGTAAACATTAAAACCATTACTACCTACATAAGCATATAACTTCCAACCGGGTTGTTTGCATTCGTCATTGTCATCTTCTTGATGGGCTACATTGTCGTCTAATTGAGTTGTGGTTTAAAGCCCTTTATTTTTTACTTTTTAACATTTTTTCTTTAATATTTCTACTTTGCTCAAAGGTTGCGGTTTATGCTTTTAACGTTTGTTGCTTCCGTATTTGTGGTATAGCTTAAGGATTATTAAAATATACATACATATAAAACATAAATATATATATGAAAAGGCGTCAACGATACTTCGGTGAATTATCTTATCGCGAGGCGCCTATATTCACCAAAGATAGAATGTAGATATATGGGGCACGAAATCTACTTATTTAGAATCAAGAAAAAATCTGGAAAAATAGTGCGTTGGGTTGGGTGAGCAGTACGTTTGCCACGACGCGATCGATGTATTGAGAATTTGAACTAAGTTAATCCTACTATGAAAAAAGCACCTTTCATACGAGTATTAGCAAATCTAATAGAGAATTTCAGCAAGTCTATGTGACTTTGATACACTTTGGGTGGGGATTCTCATCAAAGTGAATAAAAAAGGCCGCTATATTGGACGAGTTACCTAAAGCTAAGCTTAAAAAGAGATACTATTGCGTTACATACATAGACACAGGCCTTTGGGCTTAAAAAGTGTGCTTAATCAGTGACTAAATTTTCTGTAAAAATTTGTTTTACCTAAGCTGAATTGCTTAGTGAGGACCAGCGTTGACGGTTTGATACAATTGCATAATTTTTGATACTTTCTTTTCTAAATTTTACTTTTTTGTTTACAAATGCCCCATTTTGATACTTTTGGCTGGCAGAAATGAATATTTGAAAACTATGAATAATATTAGTAGTTTAAAGACAAATAATATTTTTCTTGTTATTTAAATACTTAACATTTTTCATGTAGATATTTATAAGTTTGAAAGTTTGATTTGGTAACTCTTATAAGGGAAATACAACCCGAAATTTCATTGAACACGCCGCTGTTATAAGGCCATAAAATCACACAAATATATTGCGCAATGTCGGCCTTGCGTCGCTCGTTTGTGTGGTGTGTGGGGTTGTTTGTACTAAATTGCACAGTTATTGCGCTAAAATAACTTGTGTTGCGGATGGCGATAACTGCACAACTTTTAGTCTAGTTTTGACATTTTGGTATCCAGATCGTGCTGTAAATTATGGGTATGAGCGTAGAAAATAAATAATTTTTTTTTTTTTTTTGAAGCTGAAGCTATCAAAATATACAACGCACATTCATATTTCTTGCACACATTTACTTGAACAACGTTTCTCCAAATAAGATGTGCGCAATTTTATTATGTAGTAATTTCCATAATATTGACTTGATTTTATGTTGCTTAGGTGGTGCTCTATAAGTTTGTTTTTCGTTATGCAACTAAGCATTAATATTCTCTGTTTTTTTTTTTACGAAAGTAATATAAAGTTTTTTTATAACTATGAATTTAATTAAACAGTTTTATTTTTTATTTATTTTTCAAATAAATGTTTAAAAAATAACAGTTGTGTTTGCCTTTGATACTTTTTCTGCAAACTGATAATGATCAACTGATACTTTTTTTCAAGCTCGAGACAACGCTGGCCAGGACTTAATTTTACTTCCTAGGAGACCAGTATGTTTGCATGTATGTATATAAAAAATATTTATTATTGCAAAAAAGGTGGGAAGATACTGTGGCCAATGGTAAAGTCCGTTTACAACCTCTGCATGATTATAAGTTATGCAGAGTCCGCAAAAAACTCCGGAACAGTGTCCAGAGAGTGTCAAACAAGGCCGAGCTTACTTTAAAGTGCCATGAAATTATACTTACGAAAGTTTTATTAAATGGCAGTTGAGAAGTGCATATGCAAAAATTTCAAAAATTGCACATAGGAAATTTTTGCATATGCAGCAGTACATAGCATGCATTTAGGCGCCCAGTGTTAGCAGTCGCGCATCTGAGGCCAGCTACTGAGAGCGTCTCAGGACTGTGACGAAAGTGCAACCCACGAAGGTACTTAAACCTCAGCCTCTAAAAGCCTCAACAGCTCAGATGATTCCATATTTTTTGTCTTATTATCTTTATTGCACGCAGGAACGGTATCATCCGCAACTAATCGTTCGTGCGGCCCTTGGTTCGAGAAACATAAAGGTATCTACACACCTACGCGATTCTGCCGGTGCAAATCTGTTCCGACAAAAATTACAACAATGCCGACCATAGTTTTAAATGAGTAACCACACACTTGTACGATTTTGCTGCAGCGATTTATTCCAACATGCACAGTTGTTCTTTTGGTCGTGCCAAAATCGCAGAGAAATTGCGTTTTGAGAATGAAAAAGTTCAATAGAAGGATTTTACAATATTAAAACAAAATTGAACATGAGAAAACTAAACATATTTGATGTAGAAAAGTTAAACATTTTCTTTTTGTTGAGAAATACTTTTTGTTTGTCTATAAATTGACAGTTTCTGCTGCGATAAAATCGCACAGATGTGTGCGTACTTGCGTTTTCGAAGCCGTAACGTCTGTAGCATCGAAAACGGTGCGGATTCATTGCGACAGAATCGCATAGGTGGATGCCTTAACACGACTTTAAAGGTGCTTTTGAAGCCGAAAAATTTTTAAATTAGCGCTCCTAAAATGTTCCCAATAACGCACAAAAGTACCGAATAAGCTCGGAGGCTCCGATGAAGCATTTAATTGTCCGCAAAAATTACGAAACTTATCCAATAATTATGTTATTTTTTCAAATATCTTGGTATGTTAATTTAAAATACAGCTTTCTTTTTTTTCTAGCCCATCGAGATTTATTTTTATTGATGACATTCCTATTGTGAAAAATTAGCCTAAGGACTAAGTAAATCAGAAAGACTTACGGATAATCGAAACTAACGTAATTAGATTTGATTTACAAATTAGATTAAATTAGATTTATATTAAGGGAGCAGGTCACCTCGATACCGCGACCGAAACGATTTACTGAACCTCTATTCAGCTACAAGTCTTCTTCGATCCACGTGTTACTAAGAAACCCTGCGAGGTTCTTCGGCTGAATGCTACTTAAGTCGTGTACTTCTAGATGCGGCGATCCAAGGAAGCAAAGTCTGGTCGTAGTGAGGGCTTTACAGTGGCGCATAAAGTGTTCTGCTGTTTACTGTTATTCGTTGCACAACAAACACTAACCAGAGTTGCCAACTCCTATGTTTGACAAGTTTTTTGTTAACCTACAATGGTCAGTAAGAAATCCTGTAATAATTCTTACTTCATGTCTACTGAGGTGAAGGATTTCTTCGGTTCTCCTTTTTTGATATTCCCGGCAGGAATGTCTGTTACCTTAACTATTTGCCCAGTAATGTTGCCATTTGTTCTTCAATCAGGTGTAGTAGTTTCGCCTAACGGAGCTCCAAGGCAGACCAATAAAGGGACTTGGTTCTTACGAGAATATCTACCACTTCATTGCCCATGACTCCATTGGTAGTTGTGTTTGTTGGTTACCCTGATTTCTACATACCGCCTCTGACATATGCAGTTCAACGGCGTGCACCTCGGTCTGAAAGACTGTTGCCGCAAACTTCTGCTTCGGCGCCGTAGCCAGTCTTGAAGTCACCAGTATACCAGATATGAGGTCGTTCGTTGTCCCAGTTGTTTCTGTAAGGGAAAAATACCTTGAAGTTCTGTGTAAAGCTAAGTCTGTGACCCTAAGAGATGAAGCGTGCATAAGCTTCACGTCCTTTACATTGTACCTTAAGGTGAGCCTTGCTGCAAAGAGTGGTGCCCTTTCTAGATTACAATGTCTAAGGAAGGAAGGCTGGACAAGAATCACCTTGAGAGCCGCTGTTGATGTTTTTCTCTTCGCGCCAATAATGCCCACGCAGGCCAGTAGTTATATTTTCGTGAGCTTGGCTTGCGTGGACTTTATTTCTGCTTTCCGTTCCATTAGTTTCCAGATAGAGGTCCTGACCTTTTGACAACACTAAGAAAAATTAAAATCTTTTCAGAAAATTTATGTGTTGGACTTTTTTCTTAGCTTATGTAGTACCTAATAGGGTAGGTATTACTAATTCGTTTTTTTAAGGCGAAAACGATCGTAGGCCGGTGTTATCGTATTTTCTCTTTAAAAATATTAATACACAAAGTTTTTGAATTTAGGAGGTAATCTTGTTCTACAATACGGATAAAATTTATAATGATTTCTTTTTCTTTAAAACTGACAATAAATAAGAAAGCTTTTAGCAATAAATGTAGATTTTGCCATTTAAGATAAAAACGAATAAAACAGCAAATTCTCCTCCGCTTCAGCGCATGCGCCAACTCCAATTTTATTACATAATTTCTACAAAAATAAATTTGTTTTCTTCGACAAATTAAAAATTATGCATGCATTTTCTACACGTAACTAAGACAGGCATTATTATATAATACCCCCTCCCTTTTTTGCATATGTAAATTTTAATCAAACGTTGTTTTTGTTTACACAAATGAATGGTTCGAATGATTATATTAATTTGGTTTTTTCTTACTGCTTCTGTTGTATGTAGTTTTTATGTTTTTTTTTTTTAGCAATAAAAAGTCTGCGCAAAAATTTTGAAAAAAGAAACACTAAATGAGTAGTTTTGAGAGACATATTAAAAGTAATCAAGCGAAAAATACGGCAAACCGCTGTTAAGAAAGTCGAAAAAATAAATAACCTACAGTTGGACATAGCAAACCAAAACAAAAATAAAAGCAATAAATATTCACATATGTACATATGTATGTAAGTATGTATGAATGCGTATTTTAAACGGGGCAGCCAAGGCAGCTGGTCACTCGCCGCATCGTCAACAAGAGAAAGTCGAACTGGTGCAAATTTTTGGCTTACCGTTTTGCTTATTTTTGATTTCTTATTTAACATTATTTCACTTTACGCTTCTTTATTTTAATTTTATTTATTTTGCAGCATTCGTTTCGCCGGTTCGATTGGCTTCGATTGTATGCCGCTTTTACTGCTGTTGTTCGTACTTTTAGTGTCGTGCACGCAGTTAGTAACAAAAAATACCAGCAAATTTGCTTGAAAAAAAGACAAACAAATGGAGAGCAATAAAAAACAGTAGGGCAATTGAGAAAATATGCATCTCTTAAAGCTATTAAACATTTAATGCAAGCAATCTACTTAATTTCAAAATATGGAATTATGCAATTTTAGAAATCAAAATAAAAACAAATCTAAAATATCCATCTCTAATGTATGCACCACCCGAATAGCCTTGTCATCGTGTTTATGACTGCAAAAAAAAACCTTCCGCAATAAATTTTTGTATACATATCATCAAATTTGTGCGTCACTTTGATCAAAGAAAAAAAAAAATCTAAAAAGTTTTGCGCATACTCGCATGCCGACTTTTGTTGCTCTTAAGTATTTTGAATGCGCATGAAGCAAATATGCGTAATTTTTAATCTCTTCTTACCACTTATCACTTGCTGTGAAGTGCGTGATTTGCATTTCGTACTAAACATTTATGCCAATTGCCGCAAACAGGTGGGTTGATGTGTTGTTAAGTGCACTGGGTTATTGTGTCACCAGACGAGTTCGTTGCTTAAGTCTTTCGTTTAGAGTCATTGAGGTTGGTTGTTTGGTGGAGGGTAAAATTCATAGAAATTCATTGAAGGAGATAAGATTGATAGTGGATGACTGTCAGGACTTCAGATTTTTTTTTGGAGGATAATAAGTCATCGGGTGTTATTAGGTGCAGCAGGAAAGGGGCAGCAGGAAGGGTTTTAATGAAGGTACTACTACATATGTCCATAAAGAACTGGTACCTGTTTCGATAATATATAGTAGGAGCCTTTTTTCTCGGTAGTTGAATTTGCCAAGGGTTTCACTTCTGCTAGCAGAACCGCTATTGAGAACTCCTGCCTGTTAAGACTTTGCAAGGATAGATGCACGCGGATCTGGTAGATGGAAAAAAGTATTTTTAGAATAGGGATATGACCTCAAAGAGTACCCAAAAACCTATCCCTTGCCAACGTTTAGCGTCGCATACATAACGTATCCTACCAAACTCCTAGATGAGGTGAATAAGCAATATATTTAAGTCCGAGATCGATATGGCCAAGAGTTATTCTTGACAAGTTCTTTGTGAAAGTGAAGAGGGATGTCTTGAGTCGTCCAGATTTGCACGCGTTTTCGCGAGTAATTTCATTCTCGTATATAGAAAATTGAATTCAGTGTACCGGGGAGTCACTTAAGCTGTTTATCATTGCATATTTTCCAGGTGTCTCAGCCAAAGTAGTAGAAGCCTTAGATTTGAGAATGGGGCATCGTAAAAGCGCCTTGAAATCTTTAAACCCTTCATGCCGGCTAGTCCGTATTCTTTTCGAAGGCTCAGTAGATGAATATGTTACTTCTTAAGTGACCTTTTGGATCAGAGACACCTTATTGGGTGAAAAGTTGTTGAAAACGGCTAAAGTCAGCAGGGCCGGATCTTATTACACCGGTTGTACAATCCTGCGAAGGTGTCGTGCCATTGGTTGGCTTTCTTCTATGTTATCCAGATTATGTTATGATAAGGAAAACCCTACAGAAGAGCTCAAATTTCTTCCAAGGATTTTGGGTCTGTATTCGGTCCCTTTACGGTTTTCTTGAATTTAAGATTTATGATTCTAAACAAACAGACTTCCCTAGATAGGCCTTGGGATGAAATCGATATAGGCACTTTTATCTACCATATGCTCCACAGCAGAGCATTCGCTGTTGAGTTTGACAAAAAAAGAGGCACGACAGATTGGGAAATCCTCACACATCTTCTTTATATTGTGATAATAAACATCCTGCTAGAGGAACCGGGAATGAGGGACCATATAGATGAGACTAAGAACTGCTCCACTTGAACTTGGTGACTAAGTGATTTGCGAATAGTTTTTTTTTTTTGCGATGAGGAAAGGGTTAAAAAGAATTCCAATTTCTAACTTAGCGAGCACTGTAAATTGTGATCGTTTTGGACTCCTCTGCTTTCAATCTTCTCATTGTCTAGATCGGTTAAAATCGCGACCGTGTCCCATGACACGAAGTGGTTTAACAGGGAGGATAATTGAACGGTGTCAACCTGTGGTAACACAATGGGTCTCCTATCTATGGCCTAAGTGTACCGACAAGGCGACTGCCACTCCTACATATCCTACCAACCTATTAACTACGAAACGTCCTGTCTTTAGTTATCGGTAATAATGTCCGTTCAAATTACCACAAACTTATGCACAGTTTTTTTATTTATAAAAAATTTAATCTAGTTTTAAATTACAGAAATTTCATCTCGTGTTTTTATTACCATAAAATTATGTCCCGCTACTTAATTACCAAAAAAATTATTTCCACTTTTTGAGTTACGAAAACTTTTTTTACATGTATGTATGTATGTCCGGCTTCTTAGTTACAACAATTTTATGTACAATTTTTTATTGCCAAAGTTGATGTCTTGATGTTTAGTTACAAACAAATTATGTACAGCCTCAAATTAAAAAAAACTTTATGTACAGTTTTTAATTGAGCAAAAATTATATCCAGTTTTAGATTTAAATAAATTCAAATCCAGGTTTTTAAGTGCCAACTAAATTATGTCCAGTCGGTTAATTATCGAAAAAAGGTGTTCCCGCTTTAAATTGACAAAAAATTTTGCAGAGTTTTAAGCTACTCAAAATTTGTTTCCAATGTTTAAAGCTACAAAAAATTTATTTTCAGTTTTAAAATTTTCAAAAATTCATATTCATTTAACAAAATTAAAAACATAACATAATAAGATAATTAATTACCAAAAGTTAATAGATTCAATTTTATTTTGATATTTTGTGTCAATTATTTCACTTTTTCGCATTTATTTGTGTTACTTTTTTAACGCCGTTTCTACCACTTTCTACTGCATTTTCCCTTTTTTTATTTGCAGCAAAGTTGCTGTTTCCATATCCTATATAACTTGACATACATTCAACTAAGCCATGATTAAGAAAAACTAAAAATAAAAATCAAAAAATATGTGAGGAAGATGACATTCGTCAAATATCTACTCCTGCAAGTTTGTGCCTTAAGTCTTTCGTTTAGTATGCCACAAACGGCAACTCAACTGAAAAGTGAAAACACTCATTTGGCTTGGACAAGTTCATAACTGTGTTGCGTTGATTGGCTAATTAAAATGTCGATGGTGGGGCGGATTATCATTAGAGCTGCATATATGTAAGCATATGACTGCTTTCAAAAAAAAAAGATGCAACACATAAGGAAATGCAGCTTGATGATTGACATGAGATAGCAGACGCGTCATGAGATATTTAAAAAAGTGCAGTTAATACACTGAGCACTAAAATGTGTACGAAAAGCATGAAGCGCTTGATTTGGACATTTGCAACGCACATAAGTTGACGTGAAAAAATGGCCATTCGATATTTTAGCCTGTTATTATATAAGCGGCAGCTTTGATACCGAAAAAAGTAAGCTCTTTAAGTGTGAAAAGTCATAAAAAGTAACCAATGAGGCGCATGAAATCTTTATTTATTTCTTTCTGTCAATATTTGAGCAGCAATGCAAAGTGAGGGGAAGGGGCGGTGGTCTGGTCACTAATGTTTTCCTAGCAATCGCAGAAGAAAGTGTTACAAAATAAATTTGTTACTAAACAAATAATGCATCAAATCATGCCCGAATTCAAGTAATAAATTAGTTCGCTAACCTATTCATTTTTTCGCCCAACAGGTGCCTGTCCGCCTTCCAACCACTGATTGATTAGTTTGCTACAATTCCGGTCGTGAACTATTTATGCAGTGAATTGAGCGCACACATATTTTGGAGTATTTTTTCTCTTGAGCTTTTTCTTTCTCTCCTTCACTTGCACTAATTGTCGCTTTTTGGTTGAGCCACTTACTCGTAGTTACAATTGAGTGCTTTGCATCCACATCCACTTTGTTTGTACATTTTTATTGTCGCCGGCATTGATCATTTGCCCCAGCAACTGTCTGCTCTCATAAGTGCATTGCACTCATGCTTAAGTTTTTTTTTTTTTTTTTTTTACAAATGCATAATTTGTATTGCCGGGTAAACATACGCACGTACTCACACATACATACATATGCAGGTGCGGCAGGTGGTTGCAGTCACGATGCTTGACAAGTGTATGGTCAAGGTGGGCCGCTGTGGTAAATTAGCATTGTTGTGTTTTAGAAATGTAATAAAGAAATTAATTTGCATTTCAAAGAATCCGAATGCATCACATGTTTGTGATTTAAAAATAAACCTATTTTACGTTGCAATAGAGCCAGTTAGTTACCTTTACTATTATCACGCTACCCTAGCACTTACCGATATACTTAAATAATCTTTTTCTAGACTCCGACCTTGGACCTGAGGAAATATCACTCTGTATTGGATTCATTTTCCTTCTACATAGTTTGGGCCGAAGTGACATATAATCTATATACTCTCTGTTAATCTCAAGTTGAAATTTTAAAGTTCCAGAGAGATAGCGCCAATTCCCACTCCCTAATATGATACACTTTACCTAAACCTAAATCTGTTAGTTAGGTCTTCAATTTGTTCTGCAACTGCCTGTCTACCCATGCAAAAACCTTTTAACATTTCTAAATTAGACTGATATAAATAGATAGTGGGGTATTGTATTGACATTGGAGAGAAGCGCATGACTGATTAATCGGCAACGTGGGAAACTTCGAAGCCTTATTTTCTCGAAATGGAGGAGATGAAAGCTCATTTAAAAACCGGCAGTTTGCTTCTAGATGTCTCTGCAGAAAGGGAAGAGGAAGTATTTATCAAGATACTTCAAACCGGTTCGACCATCAACTAACAAAGCAACATCTTAAGTTAGAAAACTGAGAAATCTTGATTCAGGCAGAAGTGGTGATTGGGTACTCTCCCATAGGAATGCATACAATAAGACTAAGTAACGGGTGATTTTTTTGAGGTTAGGATTTTCATGCATTAGTATTTGACAGATCACGTGGGATTTCAGACATGGTGTCAAAGAGAAAGATGCTCAGTATGCTTTGACATTTCATCATGAATAGACTTACTAACGAGCAACGCTTGCAAATCATTGAATTTTATTACCAAAATCAGTGTTCGGTTCGAAATGTGTTTCGCAAACCCAATTGCTGCGAACGGCGACGAATCGACATTTCACGGTCTTCAGCAACACTCTCAGAAACAGACGCAATATTCTCTTCTGTACGCACTGTACGCATTCGTGTGGTTGGTTTAATGTCCAATAAAGTAAACTGAGTGCGAAACTTGGTCACAATCGCATTAATTGTTTGCTCACTTGGTCGATTATGTAGACCATAAATCGGACGTAAAGCGAACCGAACACTGATTTTGGTAATAAAATTCAATGATTTGCAAGCGTTGCTCGTTAGTAAGTCTATTCATGATGAAATGTCAAAGCATACTGAGCATCTTTCTCTTTGACACCATGTCTGAAATCCCACGTGATCTGTCAAATACTAATGCATGAAAATCCTAACCTCAAAAAAATCACCCGTTATATAAATATTCGTTCATATCGTTACAATAGCAGCTATTTGCATAACAAAGTGGTGGAGTCAGGATTTTATTTTTATATATGAAAATGCAAAGCCTTTTTCAGCAATAAAAGTCTTAGGGAGAGGACATAAGCTACTTGCTACGAATGAAGTAAGCTAGGTTTCCGGTCCCAATCTACTCAAAAAAAGTGCAAAGAACTACTCTTCACTTCGGGTACCTAAGTTACCGCTGTGGCTGAATGGAGCGTACTACCAATGCGCAAGCCTTGAGTTTGATCCTTGGTCTGAGCAACATTTTCATTATACAACTTTTTGAAGTGAATCTTTTTTCGCGGCGGTTGGTTGGTTGGGAGTAAATTTGCAAATTTAACGGAAATTGCACACGGAAATAGTTGGGAGGGAAACTAGTGCTTCTTGTGTGTATGTAAAAGGTTAAAGAATATCTCTTAGAAAAAGAACAATACAAGACTGAAAGTAAAGGTGAGTACGTACATACATAAAGAAAAGGATAAAGACAAAGGTAAAAATAAAAACAACCACAAGGATAAAGGCAAAAATGAAGACCAAGGTAAATTTAAACAATTTACTTAGTATATAAGGGCAAAGGTGAAAGGGAATATGTAGATGAAGAAAATCATAAACATAAAAGTAAAAACAAAGATAAATATAAAGAAAAAGATGAGGATGAGGATATCGATAAAAGTAGAGTTGTAGATAGAGGAAGAAATATTAAAATAGGGGCAATTATAGAGAAAAGGATATAGATAGAGACAAAGAAACGCAATCTGGTAACTATTTTGAGATTTTAGAGATTTTCGGGATTCTCAGGACTTATCGATATTTTTATAGGTTTTTTCTATCGATATTTTTATAAATTTTGTTATCGAAATTTTTATCGATATTGTTATAGATTTTGCTATCGATATCTTCGAAACTTACGGATATAATAATCGATATTTTTATCTAGTTTTTAATCGATATTTTGAACAATTTTGTTATCGTTTTTGTTATCGATTATTTATAGATTGTGTTAAAGATTATTTATCGATTTTGTTATCGATTATTATCTGTTATCGATGTTTTTATCGATTTTGCTATCGACATTGTTATCGATTTTGTTGTCAATTATTTATCGATATTTTTATCGATTTTCTAGTCGATTTTTTATGTATGTATGTATGGAGATTGGTTATAAGACAAAATATATATATAACGTAAGTTTCACTTCTCCAGTGTGGCCCAGGCGCACTTACTTTTTTAACTGTATATTATTTAGTAAGGTTGTTAAAATTTTTACAATTATCGCTATGTGGATGTGTCTATTTCCTGGCCGGGCGTTAAGCCTAATGGCAACATTACATGTCGTCTTTCTAGTATACAGATCTGTCGGGAGAAATTTTAGTAGCGTGTTGAGCGCTTTGGTGGCTGTTGACTTCATGGGTTATGTTATCACTGATTAAGGCGGGGTTTGGGATTCCAAGCACTCCAACACGAATTTGTTAAAGCGGATTCCTTGGGGCATGAAGTATCCAACTCGATTAGCTTTCCAGAATACCTGTTAGACATTTAGGTGCTGGAAATATCTCATGCTGCAGTTATAGCTTCATTAAAGCTTGCTTTGTCAATCACGGCTTAATAAAATTAACATATGACCTTGTCCTCAAAGGAGAGTTAAAAAATTATTACACATTTACATCAATATTTTTTTTTAACTTACAGTCGTTTAGAATACAGCTGCATATTTGATTACATTTTAAGTATGATTACTCTAATCTAACATAATAGCATTCATCGATGCATTTAGCATTTTTTTTTAACAAAAATAAGAAAAACACTCAATATTCTCCTGGTTATATGCATTTACCCACTTCACTCAACTGAAAGCCACTCAAACTCAAATAAAAAAAATTCCAACTCGACTTGTTTCATGAAAATTTTCTCAGCTCAGCAAAGCGCATTGCCTTACCAACCGACAACAAACAGTTGAGTATCTGATGGCAACGTGAACGGTTTAAACGGATGTAAATAGCGGTTAAACTTACGAAAACGCAACGAAAAAATAAAACTGGCTGTGAAGTAATATTGGCTTAGCCAAATAAAGTGAAGTGAGTAAGGCAAACCATATGCATGTGTGTACGAGTATCACGGCCAAGACCCAGAAAGTGCACATAAACGAGCCAATAAAGTCAATAGTGTGTGCGATCAGCAGCAGCAACAGCAGCAAAAAAAAAAACAACAAAAGCAATAGCAACGATAAATTGCAGCAACAGCAAGAAGTAATCGAGTTTTAGGAAAAACGAGCAAAGCGAACCAAAAAAGCATTGCGCACAAAAGCAATAAAACCGTTATTGAAGTGCGTATGTTTGAATTGAGTGTTCATTTGTGTGTGCGTATGTGTGTGTTTGTCAATTTAGCGCTTAAAAATGAAAAGTCTAATACATATATATTTTTTTATATTTTCTCAACAAATTGTGACTGATACGTTTGGTATGCCAATCGGAGCGATGTAATGAAAGCGGGCTAAACAAATATTTTTTTGATTGTTTACTTGGCGTTTTTTTTTTTTGGGGTTTTTTATTTGATTTGGTTTACTATTTTTTCTTGGGCCTACTTAAAAGGCATAACTGATGTGGTTGAGTGCTGATGGCTGGTCGCCGTTTCAAATGCCAATGGTTCGCCGATGGTCGCTCGATTGCACACCAATTGCAACGCTTGAATTGTTTGCTCTCGCGTCGCGTCGGTCTGAATTGCTTGACTTGGTCAGCAGTTCAGTGGGCAAATGAAATAAATTAAAGATAATTAATATTGAATTGGTGGTGAATGGCGGTGCAGAAAAAAAAGAATGTGGCGAAGGAAAATGCAAGGAGAAATAAAATTAGCACGGAAATTAAATTTTTTAGCGATGAATACATTTAAAAGTTATTAGTGCAAGGGAAAAAAGCAAATAATAAAAAATAGTTACAAAAAGTGTTAAGTGAATTTGTGAATTAATTTTTACTAGCAATCAAGAGCACTAAAAGTGAAAGTGAATGACTAAAAAGTTATGCAAAATTTCGGTAGAAACAACGGATCGAAGAAAAAATCGCAAGTAAAGCAAAAGAAAATAAAAATAATTAAAGAAGAAAGATATAATTAAAATAAAAAATTGACACATGATAAAAATAATGAATAAAAAAAAAAACATAACAAACATTAAATGAAAATATTAAACTTGCTTGTAAAAAATGAGAAAAGAAATGGTTCTAGAATTAAAAAAATAAAAATTTTAAAACTAAAAAAAACGGACAACAAAATTAAAAGCTACTACAGCCATAGCTTTAATTGTATTTATTTGCATAACCATGAATATAATTTACAATAAATAATAAATAAAAATAAAAAATAAATAAAAGTTCAAAAAAATTTTAAGTAAATGCAAAAACTGAAATACTTCTTAGGTGCATAGGTATGTATACACAGTGAGCTTCAAAAATTAGTGTACCCTGACGTTTTGACGATTTTACTTCTTTATATTTTCCATGCCAAATTTTTCTTAGTTTTTTATAAAAATATAGTTCAGTCAATAGCAAAAACCACAAAAATCATTTTTTTTTAATTTCATACAGAACTTGAGAAAATGCGAGAAATTTTAATCGATATTTAAAATTTTTCAAGTACTTAGAAAAATTTTGAGTATGGCCTTTAAATTTTAGTACAATAAAGTGTAGGTTTCAATTTGCTAAAAATGAAATTTTTGGGATTTTTTTCTCGCTGTGGGTGTTGCGTACCTTCTTTCATATAAAAAAATTTGTTCATTTTTCTAATGGCGTTTTCGATTTCACAAAAAATGTTGCCTTCTCATTGCCCTCTTTTTAGTATTTGTGCGTAGAGGGCAAAGAGAAGTTAACCTTTTTTGGTAGAAACG
The DNA here is from genome assembly GCF_001687245.7 of Rhagoletis zephyria. NCBI lineage: Eukaryota > Metazoa > Arthropoda > Insecta > Diptera > Tephritidae > Rhagoletis > Rhagoletis zephyria. The sequence continues at coordinate 4,871 of NW_016157415.1, read as the reverse complement.
AAAATGTAATAAGCAATCAAATTGAAATGCTGTAGATTTCGATGAAAATTTCCTGCATTTTCCCGAGTTCTGTATGAAATAAAAAAATATATATATTATTGTGGTTTTTATGTTGATTGAACCGTATTTTTATAAAAAAAGAAAAATTTGACATGGAAAATATAAATAAGCAATTTGACGCTCACTGTTAATTAGACTGTGTCAAATAAAGCGAATGTGTTTTCTTTCACTCCCATATGAAAATTTTTCTGTTGGTCACGAAAACATTTTTGTGGCAAAATTTCAGCCCTCTATCTGCATTTTTCAAAAAAGAAGNAGCAATTTGACGCTCACTGTTAATTAGACTGTGTCAAATAAAGCGAATGTTTTTTCTTTCACTCCCATATGAAAATTTTTCTGTTGGTCACAAAAACATTTTTGTGGCAAAATTTCAGCCCTCTATCTGCATTTTTCAAAAAAGAACAACTTTAAGGAAACTCTTATTTTAAACAAACAATAAAATATAATAAGTAAAAAAAAAAAACAAAATTGTATGCTAAATGGAAATTTGAAGTAGCTGGGACTTAACGTGGATTTTTGCATTTTTTTGTTGATGGTGTCAGCAATTTCTTCCATACAAAGTGTAATCGCGATTTATTTATAAGGAAAAAAAAGAGCGAAACCTACAACAAAAAGATTGCCAAATTTCTAGGGTAAGCTACTTCAAATATGCGCTGAAATTTTGCCAGGACAATTTTTTTTTTGTGACCGAAAACGAAATTTTCTTATGGGGCCTATAAAATAGTCGTTTTATATGACACAGTCGTATATGATGTATATACAGTGGCGAAAATATGAAGAGGAAAGAGACATTTTAGCATTCGTTGGCTATTTGCCTTTCGATTATTTAACATTTATTATTTTTTATATGAAAGCTACACATTATCTAGTTTCATCAAAATTTTGAGCCTTTTAGGTAATTAAAAAACATTTTGAGTGAGTAGGTTTGTGGCCCATTTTATTAAAACAAAATGCGAATTTGAAGTAGTTGCGACTTACCGTTGGTTTTTCGCATTCTTTTAAGTCCTAGGCATATAAAACTGCATACTCAAAAAATTCTAAATAATCTGTTTAAAAACTTAAAATTTTGATCAACAATTGTTAAAATTCGTCGAATTTTCTTAAAATTTTGAAATTTTTGTTTACATGGTTTGCTTTAGATAGTAAGTTATATTTTCATAAAAAAATATTAAATATTTTTTAAACAAAGAAAAGTAGCCAAAACTAGCTAAAGTTTCTTTTCCGTATTTACATTCTCGCCACCGTATGTACCTATTTATATGTAGTGGCACAATTAGGCTTACAACGGAAAAGGAGATACCACGACTTGAAAATTTTCACTCCCTTTGCTGGTGTCTGACAAACCTTGAAAGGCAGCGGCGAAAAAAGGCACCTCAGAAGTAGCAAGCTGCTTCTAGAGTGGGCAGAACCATAAAAGAGAAGATGCAGAAATACGTCTTCCTCTTCACAGATTTTGTAGCCTCTATAACATCAGCGAGAAGCAATACTCTTGGTCGTTCTTTGGGCAGTATATTTGGCAATGTAGATGTGACAAAACTGCTGCTTCTAGGATATCGACTAATCCCTAGTCTGCTAAGAGCGGGGAACTAGCAGAGCAAAACTCTCTTCTCCTTCGCTTCGCATTTCCTGCAAATTTTATCATGTCAGCACCTAACTTCCCCCTTTGAAGAGATACGAGTAACTTGGTGGGCTTGCTATCGTTTGTTCACACCTTGTATTGGCATAGCTTCCAAAAGAGGTCTTTCTTTGACGAGTCTTTCGGTCTGACGCCAATACTGCCAGTGTAATACGGAACCAATCACAGGTCTACATGCCTGTCAATAAATAGTTTATTCATAGCTGCACTTTACTCTGTCATACTTCTTGGCCATATTATTGGGGGATAAATAAAGCATTTATAGTAGTTGAACTGTTACTTATTACTTATTACTTCTGCGTGGCAAGTGCTGCAATAGTCCGGCAGTTTGTAGGATTAACTACGATCGAGCTTCGACCAAATCACTGTCGCACCTACATCCTTGTCCTTCTTTGAACCATGTATGCGAACATTCACCCAGAGCGCCCTTCTCATTTCTCATGCCAGCCTTCGACTTTTCCGAAGGCTCCGAAATTCGTCTCAAGCGGAGGTTCGACAAACTATACCGTAGCTTTAAGCCTGGTGGTAGTCTAGTATGCTATCTTATTGGCAGACAGATTGCAAGTACTTTGCTAGGTGGTTAAGAATTGCTAAACTTTTTAAGGATACCATTGAGGATCTGTATAGCGGCGAATTCTTGAGTCCAAATTACATTTGTTCGTCTATGACTCTCTTGCAACAATAAAAAGCTCAACTTCCCTTCAGTCCAACGCCCAGCTGTTTAGCTTATTTCGTGAGTTATTTGCAGTGTTATACATATATGTACTTACTTTATTGTAAAGAGAAAAGGGTATACTAAGATATAAGATAAGATTACTTGCTGTAGTACTTGCAGCTGAAGAAATTATCAATAAACCGAACCAGGCTATGAAGCGCGGTCTCAGCGAACTAGCTCTTTTGATAGGTAGGTTGCTAATTAGACGGAATCCGACAGCAAATTGTAAAAGATAGTACAAGCTATTATCTCTATGGATTTAGGCGCAAAGGAAGATAGGATGATAGCCTTCGGATACTGCGTATTCGTGTGTGAAGCCTTTCTAGCTTTCGGATTTAAAACACAACCCAGACATCTCTCTACGGTCTCGGAAAAAAGATTCGAAACCCGGGAAGCTTGCAGATCCGGTGCTTTTAATTACATCTGGCCCTGCAGCTTTATGGGGTTTAAAGTTTTCTTTCTTCCTTTCTGGGAAGTGCGATTCCAGAGGATGAAATATAAATAGTATGTACAATAAATTTGCAAAGTGCTTCGAAACCTCGAGAGCTTTAAAGCTTTGACTGCAACTCTAAAATTTGTTTGAAATATTTCTTCGAAAGCTGAACTTTTCGTTTTTACGCCATTAAATCTGGTTAAGTTTTATGTATCGCGTCCTTAACGAGTTTACCCCAAATTCAGAACAAATTGCATGCCGCTTAACGTACTATTAGCTGCGGCACATTACTCATACGCCACCGGTTATCTAACCACCATTTGGCAAACATTAAAATACGTTCGTTGTGCTGCGAAAAATTGAAAGGCCTGGTTGCAACTAAAGTTTAATTTTTATCGACAAAAAAGTAACCAACAAAGACAAAAAAAAAAAATCAAAAACATCGAAAATGAAATAGAAAATTCGAAAGGAGTGTCTGTGGTCCAATCGCCAGCAGCGGCGGCCAGCTAGCAACCGACCATTACAAAATCAAAAATAACAACTCGAACAGCGGCTGGAGCGCATGCGCAGTAAACAAGTGAAAAAGTAACGCAAGCCGTTGCTTACAGTGATATTTTTTCTGTGCATTTGGTGCATTTGTGTAACTGTATGAGTGACTAGTGACAAATACAAAAGCAAAAAAAAAAAACAAATGTAAACTAAATAGCAAACTAGAAGTTACAGTTGTGGCAGTTGGACATAGTTAGTGGCAATAAAATCGGTTTTTTAACTTCCACACAAGTGTGGTGAGTGGCGTCGCGACGGTGGAGCCTTATTTGTTACGAATAGCTGTGACGTTTACGCGTGCGTGTGCGTTTAAATGCACTCGCAGCAGGAATTTCCAGTGGCTTACGCACGTTTAACTATTAAAATGATGACGCGATGTTGAATGTTTGAAATACATAAATGCACGCGCACATACATATGTATGTATATGTGTGTATGTATGTACATAAATGCAAGCCTATTTAGTATGTATGTGTTTGAAATTGCATATGTGTGCAATTTAATTACCGCTCGTTACTACTTTTTGTATCTTTTTTCATTATTTTCTTTACAAATATGTATTTATCAATTTGTTTTCTTGCTCGTTCGCGCGCTCGATAAGGAAATCCGCATGTTCGCCATAAATTGTCTAACCAGTGCGAGACAAGTATTACGAGATTGCCAACATTTCCAACTTTTGCTGCTGCAGTTAACGCGAAAAATGCCACCACCGCATGGTTTAAGAGCTTTGTTGTTATTTTTGTAGTTAGTGGCTTGTTTGTTTGATTGCTTTGATTTTCTGGTTTTCCACAGCATCCCGTTGTTTTGTGTTTTTTTTTCTACATTGTAGTAGATTTATTATTACAAAAGTGACAGCAAACCACAAGAAATCGATACAATACTTATAATAGCTGTTAACAAATACCGTTAATTAAAATCCATACATTTAATCGTAATGCGAGCAACGTAAGCCGACGCCAAGCGTATAGCAGCAGATAAAAACAACAACAACAAAAAACAGAAAATCAGCAGGAAACTGGAGTAAATTTCTCAAGCGGTAAGTTACCAGTAATCAATAGTAGGTAATTGTTGTTAAATGCATAAGTCCCGTTAAAAGGGAATATAAGGTAATGGAAAAACTATGCGAATGCGTAGAAAAAAGAATGGGAATCGCATATTCAATTGGGGGAAAAAATTGTTACACATATACTGCTATGTATATTTATGATTTAGCTAAAGCAGTCCGTGGGAAAAGGTATCGAGTAAAATGAAATGCACTCTACTAAAACTGAATAAATAAATAAGTTTAGGCGTTTATTTTATTTGATGCTCGCGACGTTCTGCCTCGGGTTTTTAACAAACTCTTCAATTTTGTCAATCATTTTCTTCCCAACCATTTTGCGGTTTTAGTTAGTCCAGAAAGTCTTTACTTGCTTTATTGGCGTTCTGCTGCGTATGCAGTTACAGTTGCACCACTACACACCATACCGAATCTTGCTTCC